>NC_046384.1:15887334-16119834 GCF_011125445.2 Fundulus heteroclitus | reverse complement strand
TGATACGTAACTGAGAGGGTGAATGGACAATCGATTATTTAAATACGCAACTCTAAAAAAGACATTGAATTTCATACATGGGTAATTGTTTTTTAAGTTATTTTATAAAGCATTTCTAAGATCCCTACACCTTATCTAAATGTTTTTTGCAAATAAGCTGCTAGCTAACTGTCTTTAGGCTAATGCTAAGGCTTATTTTAATTGGCATTCCCAGACCTGGCTGCAGAAACAAAATAAAAGGGGTGCATTTCATTTTTTTAAGGGAGTACAGAGCAGTGGTTCTGCAACCACTCCTACAGTCATGAAAAAAAAAAGAATCTCAATAAAATCAGATTGGGCAGGTTTCCGCCTATTTAGGCTTCCTTTGAACACGTTGCGCTGGAAAAATAAAAAGTAAAAAATTAATTTTATTAGTTAATTTATTTTGAAAAGTCTGAAATCTCTTGAATCTGCGTCATCACTGGTTAAAGGGGTTGAGTTCTCCAGATCAAGTTAAAAAATGGTCCATGGCTGTGTGTGAAATAGAAATTCTCCATGAGAAATACATTTTATTTTAAGTTAGATTTACAATTGATGTTTTAGAGGCTATTGATAAAATAATTTGCAGCTGGTTTGAAGTCAGTGGAAAAGTGATATTGAGTGTTCCCTTATTGGACATTTTGTCGGGGAGCCTGTATGTGCGACGTTTGCTCTCTACTTTAGTGCAGTCATGTGCTAATGGAATGTTCTTTATTCTTTATTGTCTTATTATGTAAGACCTCTTTGCTTTTAACATGAGTTCAAGAGAGGTTGATATTTGGGCTGTTTTTTTTTCTTTTTTTTCAGATCTGGCAACATTGAGTGTAGTACTGTTTCCATTCAATTAAATCAAAAGTCAACCATATGCAGAAACATACACACCGATAGACATAAGCACTGATGTCAGGCTGAACACTGACTGAACTAAACATTCATACTAGGAGAGGTAACTACAGCAGCTAGGGAACAAGGATCAGAACAAAGCAGTGTTAGCCTTCTGCCTGCAATAGTATAACACTATATTAAATCAGTTTTTTTTTTATTTGGGGAAACCATCCATCACAAGTACAGTTTTATCTTTTTTTCTCATGTACAAGATGTAAAAAGTGAAATGATGACATATTTCACAGGTGTAGTTGCTAAAAAGCTAGCAACAAGCCTCAGAGAACCTGAGGTACATGGGGTATTCCTACAAAAGTATTCCTACAGCCTAAACCTTTAAGTTTTAAACATATATATATTAACTTAAATTACCAAAAATGCAATAGAATGTTGAAGGGGGATTAATCAAATCGCAATATTAACCCTCTACAAACAATGAGCATAATATCTGGGCCATATCTGCGCTTTCTCTAAGTTTTTTAGAAATCTATTTAAATAAATCTGCTTTTTTTGCATTTATTTATTTCCCCTATATTAGTATTTGCTATTTGGATATACTCATTTTTGTTTTCCAAAAATGAATAATACTATTTTCTTGTGGTTAGACCCATTGCACCACTTACAAATAAACTGTGACACCGCTTCAGCACCATTACCATATCAACTTATTTTAGTTTGACTTACAAAAGGCAAAAAAAAAAAAAAAAACTTGTCAGTAACAGTACCAGTTTAGAACCATCAGAAATTATGTCGGTAGTTCTCATTATGAAGTCTCTTGAGCTTGCAAGCTTCTCGGACGCTTATTTCTCTTTTATCAGATTCTGGCTCCGGGTATCAGCCTCGCAAACCTTTGCATCATTCGACTCACAAAAGAAATAGCCTCTTCCTCCTGTTTTATCTCTCTCCCATAACCATTTCCCTAGTGTCATATGTGTTTTTACAATGAAGAGAAATGCTTGAGGGGAGTGGAACCGCCCAATGTCCTTGCTGGCCTCAGTGAATAGCAGAATTTACTGAAGGAAATTGACTTTTTGCCTTGTTGGGCAGGAGACACATAATAAGTCCGAATATGGTCACAGCATATACTGAATTCTGCACACTCACTCAAGAAGAGGACATAGTTACCACAGAGAGCCATAAAAAAAAAGAGAGATTTCAGTAAAACAGACTGGAGGTCAGGTGATTAACTTGAATGTCAGTCAACAACGCTTTGATTAAAACAGGTTTTAAACCATCTGTAAATGTCACTCTTGAAAGCATCAAGGTGAAGCAAATACTTCATAGACGGAACGTTCCAGGTGAATGGGGCAAACAATTCAAAATTGCTTTATTTTGTAGTAATACAACGTAAAAAATGTGTTGTAAAAATAATCCATGGGCACTAACCAAACTATTTGAACTAATCCTCTAAAATCTTCTCCATCGACTGTAAGGAAACGTGGCCTTTTGACTCCAATTGATGATCATTCCCTAGAAGAGGTTTTTCAGTTTGTTTTGTTAAAAAAAAGGGGGTTAGGGTCATACTTTGTCCAAGTTAATTGGCCCAAATAGTAGTCAGAGCTTTAACCAATAGACATGACAAGTTAAATATCTACATAAAATGACGTTTGAATAAAATTATATATGAAATTAGAGCATTTTAATGATTATAGGCATAATCAACCAAAAATAGCCTATGCACCTAGAGAAAGCTATGTATAAACGGTCTATTTCGCAGTACCAAATGGATGTATGATGGGACAAAATTGTACCCTTTTTGGTAAAAGAAACAGGCATAGGTGTAAAACTGGCCCACAACATTTTTGTTGTCTCAGTACGTGTCTCCTTTGGTAAAAAAGCATTTCAAGTTTTCATTCAACCCAGCAACAAATGGATGTAATACTTTTCATCCGCTGCATAAATATCATGTTTAAATTGATTTGAGGTTTGAAGACTTTCACACTTAGAAACATTTAAGCTAAATGTTGAATAGTTTATAAAGATGTGATCTTTATGTTTGAAGATCATATCAGCCAAGGGGGAGATAAAGAAATGCAAGTCCAACATAAATAATCCTATTTTGATGGAAAGAGTTGTATTATTTAGTTTTAGGCATTTATCTTAAGTAACCGTCATGTTACAAAAATTACAGGAATTTACAATAATAACTCAGATTTACCTGTTTTCTGCCATGTAGCAATCATTCCAGAGAATAGGACCATTTCATAAAGCACAGGTGCTTTGTTCACTTTCTGTCAGCAAAGTAAACAACGTTGGACGTTTTGTTTGATTGTTCGGAGTTTTACGGTTTTAGCTCTAAAGCCACAACTTTTCCTGATCCTTTGGTGACAGGTGTATATTGTGGGGGGCTTGACAGGATTGTGAAATTATAAAACACTCCTGATCTACAAGATTGTTCTTTCCCTCAAGTTATTGTTGCATCTTTTCTCAGAGCATACTGTACTACCCTTGTAGACATTTTGGAGACTGAGCGTTTGAATTGTATTTTCAACAGGTTTCAAGTAATAAAAGCTATCGGCTCCAAAGAAAAGGCTGCTTCCACCTAGAAAGGAATAACAGTTAAAGGAGTGAGCAAAGGTAAAGAGCTCTGTTTTATAGAATAAAAGTCAATACCATAAAAAAGGCTTATATTGTTCCATTCCTTGGCCAGTAAGAGAAGATGGAGCTTTTTGTGAATGGGATCTTGAAAGGAAATGAAAATAGCATTTCAGGCACAAGAAGATGCAAAAGAGGAAGAAAGGGGTAACCTTATCCTGCACTTGAGAAAATATGGGCTCTTTAAAGGTACTCACCTGACCTTTCAATGAAATACAATACAATTTACATTATATATATATATATATATATATATATATATATATATATATATATATATATATATATATAGCAGATTTTGGTATTGGTTTCTTTATAGATAGACTTATAAACACATCCTTCCAATGAGTTGGTCAAGCGTGGATGCTTCTGGTAACCTCTAAAAGCCATGCTATAATAAACAACCCAAGATAGAGTACATGTGTTGAAGCTGGAACTAAAATTGCTTTTCAAGTACAAATGATTATATTTCATTCATCTACTTTCCTGCATCTTGGAGGTAATTTTTTTTTTACTATTGTTAATCCTTTATTTATACAGATTAGTCCCTTGAGACTCAAGTGTCTCATTTACAGGATAGACATAAATAAACACACAATTAAATTACAACAATATAAAAGTGTCCCAACCTATGGTTTAAAATTCCATGACAAAAATCCAACTGTCTAAATAAAACAAGTACAATTTCCTATAGACCATATCTCCAGTTCTTTTAATAAAACCCTCAGTTCTCCAAGTGCGACCAGACTGGGCAGCTTCATGTCCTGCTCAAGTAAGCTCCAGCTGGAGGAGTCTGGAAAGGAGAAGGCCTTTATCCCCAGCTCCGTGTGAACTGCTGGAACGTTGAAGGAAACGTTATCCTGGGAGTGGAGAAAGCGATTGTTTTGCGTCTAAAGTAAAGAGACAAGTGTGGTGGCACCAAATGGCGAATAGATTTATAAATTAAGACATACCAGTGCAAGAGTCTGTGCATATGTAATGTTTGAAATTGTTGCACTTCCCCAACCAATGCCAGGCTGTCAGACAGTTCTACCAGTTAGACAGCATAGATGTCATCCACCATAATTTGGAGATCAGAATCATTTACGGTTCAACCCCTTGCAACTTGAACCATTGTGTCATCTGCATCTTGTTTTTCTGTGTAAGTTGTAATGCTTTTACCTGGTTGGAGAAATTTATATTACATCATTTGTTTGCATCATATAGTCATATGTTGATAATCAGCCTTAAAAATCTTAAAACCTATTCTTTGCCTAAGCACTTTGCATTGTCATTGTGCTAAAATGTGCTATACAAATAAATCTGCCTTTTCCTTGCCTTGCCTAGGTTACTATTACTGTCCAGTACACTGCTGGCCAGTATCTTTTCATTAAAAATAATATAAGTAATTCTGTATCTGGCCCATTCATGTAACAAACACCACTTCTGGCAAAAAAAAAAAAGGTCTGACATCTGTTGTTAAACAGTAAGTTTTACAAGGCGTTGACTCATATAAGAGTATGACAGATGACTTAACTGTGCTTACTAAAAAAAAAAGCATTAAGAACACAGTATTCCAACAACTATATGCTATTTAATGACTATTTAATGTTATCTGCTGCATGGTTACAGACTGCTTTCTGCATCTGAAGATGTTTTTTTTTTTTTTGTTCTGAAACCATTGTTGAAACGTCATTTATCCTGAGAGAGCAGCCATTTGCATATGCTTTTCATCCCAGTGCACAGTTTAACGTGTCTGATCTACTGCTCACCAACTGCATCGCAAAAAAAAAACAAAAGTACACCATCAAACTACTGTAGTCCGAAATTAAACAGCACACAGGCTACTTAATGGGAAGCATTAAACTAATTGCTTGGAAATGTCAAACGAGGAGTCTGGTTTGTTCTGACAAGAGACCACAAAATCAAAAGCACTCCTGGACAAAGTTCAGAGGCAGCAACTATAGAGGAAGTGTCAATTTATCCCTCCATCCATCTTTATCAGCTGAGGCAGCAGGGCCAGGCAGAGTCCTTTGCCACGTCTCCAGCTCCTTCTGAGGGGCCTTAAGGCTTTCTGTGGCCTAGACAGGAAGTGTTATGGCTGTGGATAGTTTGGAGCTCAAAGAAAACTTTGAAAGGAAGGTGTCTGTTGGTCATCCTAATAAGTCCACACCACTAAGCTTTCTCTAATGAACCGTCGCTCTGCTCCATCTTAGGTGCAACCCATGAAACTATAGGTGAACAGTAAAGGAATCCTTTTATGTGCACTGTACCTGCAAGTCCAGATTTTTTATTTTTTTTTAAGTCAATGCACCACGGATGACATGGACAGACTGGCTAATTAAGACATCTGTGGTTCTTGTCACGGATGTCCGTTTCAAGCTGTACCCGAAAATTGGTCTGAATCTACATCTTCGATCTCCCTTTTATTCTGCATTGAGTTTTTTTTTAGAACAAAGTATTGTGATGTAATAATTGGTAGAAGTATTGGTAGAACAATTAAGGAACGTTGATTGTAAATGTGCACATGACAGAACAGTTCAATGTGAAACCAAACAAAATGGTGAACAGATCACCAAAAAACAATTACATTTGCAGTACAAGTAAACGTGCTTTCCCAAAAAAATATGACTATTCTGCTTTGGAAGCTACAGAGCCCCTAAAGGGACATGGAGGGGAAAAAAAACTATTGCGAGATCTCGCAATGTTTTTGCGAGATCTCGCAAAAGGTTTTCCTACGTCAGCGAACCGGAAGTAAAACAAATGACCTGATCCACACTCATTACTGGTTAGTCACCACATAGTTGTTTGCCAACCACCATTAAATAGAAAAAGAAGTTGTAAACAGACACAAAACAATGGAGGCGCAAACATGTCATCATTGGAGAAGTTTATTGATTTCTATTTTAGTACTGGCCTGACATATAAAGACATTAAATCCGTACTTGGCTGCAGACATGGACTTGACATTAGTTAAAAGATTAAAAGAAAAAAAAGAAAAGGTTTTCCTACGTCAGTGAACCGGACGTGAAACAGACACACAACAGCGGAGGTGCAAAGTAAAAAGGATAAAATCATAGACATAATATAAGAGTAGACCCCGCACTGACTGTCGCGGCCCAGGAATTACGGCCGCCATCTTGTGGCGGTCGACCTACTACCCTAACCTGCTGAATCAAGCTGAACACACTAATGATACCTCAGCACTGGGCGGCGTATTTTTGTTTAAATCGACGGACTATTGACATCAGGGCTCGAGGGCTAACTTTTCACAAGTAAGATTAAAAGATATCGTTTATATTATAATGTTATTTTTCTAAGACAGAGAGATACAGGTCTACACGTCCAAGTTTTTGTGACTTGGTCACTACAAACTTGCATGTACTCCGTGAAGGCATCAGGCCTTGGTACCAAACCTGCACCCCTGCGGTTTATTGTCCCCACAGACATGCTAACTGATGTTGTTTCTTCCATGCAGCCTTGCAAGACATGACATGTCAACAGCAAAAATAACAAATAAAATAAAAATGAAAAAAAACAGAACTTGCCTTCTTTTTCTATTATGTACCCACAACTAAATAAAAGCAGCCAAAAACGGGTAGGGGCAAAGGGAAACCCTTTGCATTTGTAAAAGGCGGAAACCTCAGACTCTCTGGAATCCTATTGACAAAAGTTTACACCCGGGAAACTGTTTTGAAACCAACTTTCTAAAACGTTGGTACGCCCTGAACCCAGATATCGGCCCACGAGTAGTTTGCATGGCTTGCAACTGGCCAAAACTGTACCGGTGTGCCTTTGTGGTCAAGAAAGCTATTTAAATTGCCTCTTTTATTTAAACTTATCTCCACCTTACTTTAAACAGACTCTCAAGGGCTCCATTGTGCAATTTAACAATGTGCCAGAGCATAAAAAAACAACACATTTCTCATCTGCAAAACACAGGTTGACGCAGGTTATTACTCTGCATTGGGTAGAAAAGCTGCAGATACTTGACCACCCACTCAGCGTGCCTGTGTCAAGTATGCAGGTAAAAAATATTGATGCTCCTATAAGGTGGAGTGGCGACCCACCACGAGCACGCAACTCTAATGCAATCAATATAGTTTTAAACCCCTCGCTGCCAATCTTTATGTTTATGACCCAGAATTTTTTTTCTCCCTTAATTATGAACCCAAACAGAATCTAAGTGTGTTCTCCCATGCATGCACGGCCAGCTCACAGGTTGCACCCTTCTATAACAATTTTAATAGCAGTTTTCTCTCCTGGGTAACCAATCTGTAATTCATCATTATTTATCCAGCGCAGAAAAAGCCCCACAGGACCTCTGCGTACACACAGAGATTTACACACACAGGCCGAGTTCAATTTGCCTGGAAATGGACGTGAATGAGCGTGTGCACACACACACACACACACACACACACACTCAGACACCCCCAGAGGTGTCTTTGCGCACTTGGAGGTATAAAGGGATCATGGTTGAGAGGTAATTACAAGCGCAGGGGAGGAGAGAGGAGGACAAACAGAAGAGAGAACAACACAGGACTGTCTGTTTTTTCAGACCTGCAGACGGGAACCGATAGCGAGCCAGAGATAGGAGTTAAGACCTCCTTAGTTTTAACAAGTCAGAACCCCAGCTTGGGGAAATTGAGTTTTTATTGAACATATCAGACTGAATAATTCCTGTGACTTCAACGCCGTGGTACTGCAATCCCAGGGGAGTCTGGTTAATTGTGTTATAAAGACAAAAAACGATGACACATGAAGGGACTAACCAAACCGTTTGAGCGAATCCTCTAAAATTTGGAAATGTGACTTTATGACTCCAATCGATGACCACTCCCTGCATGAGGCCGCTTATTTTTGTTTGATCAGCGGTTGTAACCTGTCATATCTTGTCCAAGTTAATTGGCCCACAAAGTAATCAGGGCTTTAATCAATAGACATGACAAGTTGAATATCTAAAAAAAAACAATTATATGATTAAATCAAATTATACATAAAATTTGAGAATTTTTATGACTATTAGTCATCATAATCAATCCAAAATGCTTATGTGCCAAGAGAGCGCTACATCGCATATCATACATAGATATGCAATGTATGAGGGGACAAAATTGTAGCGTTTGTAAAATTGTAAAAAGAAAAACGGGCAAAGCTGCAAAACGTACCAAAAAACATTTTTTGTCGTCTCTGCATGCGTCTCCTTTGCTAAAAACATTTCAAATTTTAAGTTTCCATTGAATCCAGCAACAATAGGGATGCACCGACATAAAAATTTGGGCCGATAACCGATATTGCTGTTATGGCTGATAATCGATACATACATAAGAACACAATATATACATATATATTTCCCAACCCTTTCAACAGCATACAAAATTCACCACAGCACTGGCATAGCTTCTGATCTTAAACATCTGTTAAATATCCCACAATCCTGCGCGGCATCACTATGACTAAAACTAGTACCACAAAGAAAAAGGTCAGGTATAATCTAAACATACACTTTTAGCGTATTGGTTTAAAAGGTCATAGCATCCTATTTTCAGAACCTCAGGAAGCCACCTAAGAGGGTATTTTAATACGTATAAATGCCATTTTAAAGGGATTTGGAGAAAAGCAGTGTAACCTTAGGTATTTTGAAGCACTACATATAGAAATCAAACACTCCCAAGTTTTCCCACCTTTTTCAGATGCAGATATCTGCATTTAGTTATTTCCATCTCCCCACGGTCCCCACATGTCATTCTTAATATAAAACTTTGAAATCTGTTTAAAAATGTCATATTCTTTTTAAGGTTAAAATATTTGGCCCTGATTTAACATATGTGTGGACCATCAGATGGCAGGGGATTGGAAATGCCACTGGCAGAATGTCTTATTGGGAGGTTTGGTTATATTTGTAATTTACTATTTTGACAGAACACACAAAGTTTTTTAAAGTTTCAAGCTACATTTAAACAGTATAACTTAATATCAATTACTGAAAAATCATAATTTTTGCTTTTTATCAACATATTCTAGTTTTACCCGCTCATCCGCTCCTCAAGGGGATTGCGTTAAAAACATAATCTCCAAAATCCACTCTGGTCTTATTTCTTCCTACTGAGGCCTTCCTCTGCTTCTTATAAACTTGTACGCGGTTTACAGTCTACAGTGAGAGCAGCGGAGCTACAATGAACGGTCAACACCGAAGCTAACTAAATACATAAACACTAGGAGTGCGCAACGCAGCCAGCAAGCGGAAACTAACAAGGAATGAGCCCATGGACTGATGTTACGTGAGCGCGTCAGAATGATTGGTACGTGGGACAACCAATAGATAAGGCTATACCCTTGGAACTTGAGAGACAGAGGGGGTGCATATATAATGTCTATGGGTGAGAGCAGGAACAAAATTCTGACCAATCACTGCCCTCCGGACCGAACGGCAGTGATTGGTCAGACTTTTTACTGGCCTGCAGCTCCCACAGAGAATTCTTTTTTTAACCTCCTTTTTCTGAATACATAATGTATTGACTACTTTCAGGACGAAAGGACAATTTTACCCAGTATACCAAAAAGTGTTTCTGAACAGGATTACCAACTACAGCTTTAAACCTCATCTGCTGGAGGTATGCATAATTTTTGGCTAGAGTGAATAGAAGTCAAGCCTCAGGTTCTGCGTCCAACAAACGAACGTTTTGGTACAAAATGTCCAAATTAAGAAATAATTAGAGTAAGGGCTCGTGAAGATGTTGGCTAGAATTGATAAGATTGTTTCATTACTCACTTCGAAATGAATCCTGTACCAGCGGCTTAAAACGAAGATAGTCATTTCTCCGAAAGCAACATCAAAACCCAGATTATAGTTTGAAAATGCAAGCGGTGATAAAACCTTGTCTGATGAAACTAGAAAAAAGAATTTGGTTAATGACAATTGTTGCACCTGAAAGCATGTAAGCCTAAGGGACACTGTCCCAACTTTGAAGTACGGGGGTGACCACATCATGTTGTGGGGTTGGGCAAAAATTGGTGCTTTAACAGCTTTAATAAAACCACCAAATTAGTTTTCAAACTTTGTGTTTTGGAGTTGCCATCACAAAGCCTTCATCTCAATCCCACAGAAAAACCAATGGGTGGTGCTGAAAAGGGACGGCTATTCTCTTTCTAGGAACGGCCAAGATTGCCAGAACATTTGGCCCAATCAAGCAAAACTACTAAATACTAAGGAATCTGAGGTAAACCTTTGAATTTAGAGATGGTTTTAAAAAGAACAAATCTCTGCCGTTCATCAAATGGTCCTTATTTAATCCCAACTGACAAAACGGGAAATGTTTAGTTTAATCTGAAGGTATTATTGAAGGGGGAAAAAACATGGAACAATGTAAGCTTTTTAGAAATTCTCATTTGGGGTTGATTTAAAAAAAAAGAACACACAATAAATAAAAGTTTGCAGATGGTCCAGTTATTAAACATTAACGATCAATGTCCCATCAACATCTTAAAGGGTTTAAAAAAACAAAAAACAAACTTTTTTGTTCCAGTAACTACTTTCATATATTACTGTACAAAGGCATCTTTGCTTGTCTTATAATACAGTCAGAAGTGCAATTTGAAAGAGGTGTCTGAGTCATTTTGGTTGAACGTGATTATTCACAAGGAGCAAATCATCCACCATGATATGCTGTGAAGTCAGAGGTATTTAACTGGCATCGACACAGAGGTTTTCAGCAAAAAAACACCAACTACAAAGAGAAAGTGAATCAAAATCCAGCCGGCACAAGTATGTGCTCCTTAGAAATAAAACGAAAATACACACGGGATCAAAAACGTATCCAATTTAAGGCCATCACAGCACAGCTAAGGCATCAAAAAACATTTCTAGCCCATAAATTATCCATTGAGCAAGAAGCCCACTGCTGCTCTAGATTTTTTCCAGAAAAACAAAATAAAGCAGTTGTAGCGGATTAAACAGGCATATATATGGAGAGAGGGAGAGAAAGGAGGAAAATGGCTCCAGCTGTAATGAAGCATGCGCGGAGTTACCCATTAACTACAATGAGATAACTGAGCTGCAGTTGGACTAATGTCACGATATTAGTGATTCACCATTAGACATTCCCTGCTACGAGGGCTTTCACTTTTCTAGGAGCTGTTGCACAAAGCAGCAAGCCATACAGCGGTGTCTTTAAGAGATAAGATGATTCGCGGGTCAACGTGTCATGGATTTATCGGACAGGGGCCGTCGCTAATTTGAGACAGAATGTGGAGGAGGTGAAGGAGTTGTCTTTCTTGTGCTGCCCGGCAGCTGTGCCAGCATATCTGACAGGAAGAGGCCAAATGCACAGTCTGCCACTGTCCACTGCGATTATTGATTTCCTCAGGGTCCCTTGCCTCTGTCTCACTGCTTCCTCTGAATAGCCTTTTCACACCAGGCCAGCAGCCATTGTTTGTGTCCCCGGCCGTTCCGAGTCCACTCTGCTCATTTCGGCTCATTGCTTTCCTCTTAAGGACTCGCGTCTCCGTGGCTCTGCACGCATGGCGAAAACCCGTGCATTTCCAAGCGATCGGAGTGTCAGGGAACTTTTTTTAAATCAGTAACTCGCCGCTTCCTTTGTTTTTTTTTTGCTGAGGTGTGCACTTTACAGGACGGAGGACCGTTTCTTTTAAGCCACTCTTCAAAACTGGAAATGAAAAGAAATCATGAACCAGATGTGTGCTGCTCTTCAGGAGTAAGGAAATCGCTCAGAGAGAACTGCACTTGTCCAAATCTACAGTAATGGTGAGCAATTTTCACCATGCTCTGCAAAGGTATTCACCCCCTTTGGCTTTTTGCCTTTGTAAAATTGTGCTAATTATCCACCTCCCTTTGCTATGAAGCCACCCATCACCTTCACCTTCAAGAGTCAAATAATCAGTGAAATGATATCTGTGCGTAATCTAAGTGTCACATGATCTATCGGTAAACACCACTGAGCTATATAATACACTGGAGTGCTGATTTTGCCAAAAAACTGAAGTCACTGGCCGCCATCTTGCTGCTCCCTACTCTCACAGAATCCCATAGGATTTGGTTGCAACAACAAGCAGTTTTCTGGCTGTGTGAAAACGTTTCACAGGTAATTCTACAGTCAGTGGATGTACTAACACTATCAACTACTAGGTAATTAGGTGCTGAAATATTTTACATGTTATTCATATTAAATATATATATATATGTATATATAAGTATGTGTATCTGTATATATGTATATATGTGTATACACATATGTAAATATATGTTTTTGTATATTGTTATTTATATATTTATAAATGTTAAACATATATATTTAAATGAATAAAATGCAAAATATTTCAGCACATGACTTTCTCAGTATTTGATATTTTTAGAACATAACATAAAAGTATATGGCATTTGACATTTTAAAAGTCTTAGCCCCCCCCTGAACATGAGAAAATCTTCGTTATTCGATGCTGTAGCGCACATATTCCCTAGTTACTGGGGGTAAATAAGGAGTACCAATATGGCGGCTGGTGGCTTCAAAGTGACTCGTTCAAACAGACGGTGATTAGCACTCCAGTGTATAATATAGCTCAGTGGTAAACACACATTTGCTGAAAGGCCCCAGAGGCTTGCAGCACCAATACGCAAGAGGCAGCACACCATGAAGACCAAGGAGCTCTCCAAACAAGTCAGGGACAAAGGGTCGGGTTATAAAAATAAAAAAATAAAAAAATCCAGCTCTATGATGTTGCCCCAGAGCACCATCAAATCCATTCTCTATAAATGGAAAGCGCATGGTAGCACAACAAACCTGGCAACAGAGGGCCCGCCCACCAGAACTCACGGACCGGGGCCAGGAGGGCATTAACCAGAGAGGTGGCACAGACACCCAAGGTCACCCTGAATGAGCTGCGGAGCTCCACAGAGGAGAATCTGTCCATAGCATCCCAATAAGCAGGGTCGGATTATCCATAAGGGCCAGTGGGCCATTGCCCAGGGGCACCAACCATGGGGGGGGCGCCACATGACACATGCTTTAAAAAAAATTATTTACTTGAAATTGTTGAAAGACCATGCATTATTCGTTTTGTGAACACTGATGTCACAATAATAATAAATGATAAATAAATCAAGATTTTTTTTATTTCAACATTTTAAAATGAGATATTTGAATATTGCTCACTGCTCATATGCCTACATGAAGTTGTGTAAGTTAGTAAATAGTAAATTACATTACAGAAATCCCCTTGATTATGTCTGATGTTTTTGACCGGAGGACAGCACGGGTAAGGGGGGGGGGGGTCTTTGAGGTATAGTGCCCAGGGGCACCACATTGTCTTAATACGGGCGTGCAAAAGGCTGTACACTCCAGAGAGCTGGGCTTTATGGAAGAGCGGATAGCAAAAAGCCATTAGTTAGTGTTAAAAATATGAAGGCATGGGTTGGGTTTGCCAATTCTCAAATGAAATGTAGATGAAATGTAATTGCAGGGGGGTGGATACTTTTGCAATTCACTGTAGAGAGGCAACAACATCTAACTTGCAAGGCGCTGTAAGTTGCTTCAAACAACTGAGGCAAAGAGGGAAAAAAAAGCCGGATAACGATCCAGAAAAGGGTAAACACTCCAAACTTCTGTAATCCAGCAGCAGCATTTAGGGCTCACCAAGCAACCATAACTACCAATAAATGTGTTTAACGGGCCTACTGCTGGTGGTTCGGGAGCCATGGCGAGTGAAAGCCTCGCTTTTACTACCATCAAGATGCAAACATTTGGCGCTCGCTAAAACTTGCTGGGATTTTAACTGGAACCATGTCCTGAGGTCAGATAAAACAAATTTTGAGATTTTTTGACAAACATTCCAAGTCTGGAACTAAAGCTCAAACACCGAGGGTCCATGATGAGAGTTAGAAAAAGACTAAGTGGTGTTAGTCGAAAGATACATAAAATAGGTGGGTCAAGTTTAGCTGCAGTGAGGAGGCATGATTAAATAGTCTATTTTTTTTTTTTTTCTAAATGGAACGATAAGTGGCATGGGTCTCAAACTCAGGTCATCTGACTAACAACTGCCCAACGGTTTTACGGTTTAAATTCAACAATTGGCTTTTTTTTATTTTTATCCCATTAAATCCCAGTAAAATACACCGGAGGTTATGATTGTTCAGGACGTCTTAACACTTTAAAGCAGCTGCATAGGCTGCTGGTGTTTATAGCGAGATGGGAGCAATGACGGAGAAATAAAGGCCAAAATAAAGTTGATGAAGTGTGAAGCTGAAATGATGAAGACAAAAAACCCAGTATGCATATCTTAATTCAAAATAAAATCTTCCCGGATAAAACCTCAGTTCCTTTAAAGGACGTTGATCTTGCTGTGACACTAAGTACATGTTTAAAACTAAAACCCTATTTTCTTTGCATGGCAGCACTTAGGTGATCCCTTTTCACCATAAAAAGGAGTATTCTTTCAACCAAGACTCTACTCGCTGTGGCGCAAACTTTCTAGACAGCAGAGTTTAAAAACCTGTTTTCTTATAATGCCGATTTCATAGAAAGAAAAGAAGGAGATTGGCTGCCGCACAAAAAAACCCCTCTCCAACCCTTTCCATCATCCATCAGTCTTCAGATGAAGACTTTTTCCTAGAGATGAATCGCCGGCTTTCAGCTTTTCGACAACAAGCCTCTCCATCCTCTCCGCTTTTTTTTCTTTTAAAAAAAAAAGAAATCAATGTGGCTTTATTTTTCTTCTGTCTCAAGCAAGACTCGTCTCTGGTGGCGCCTGTCGTTTATGGAATACAAGTGTGTAGCGTCTATATTGTACACAACCATGTTTAAAACTGAGGGGGGGGGGGCATAACCAATAGAAGTCTGATCTTTATTTCCAGTGTTCAGTTAACAGCATGGTGGCTGGATTTGGTTGAACAATTATTCAACTGTCAGATTTATTAGGCATAATTTGCACTGGCTGATACTTTCCAACTTCTAACCTTAATGCTAGAACTGTCACATAAGTAGATCCATCCATCGTCCCATCAACAACAACCAGCATCCCAAAACCATAATGCAGCCACCACCATGCCTGTGTTTCAGCTACTCTTCTGTAAAGGCCAGATCTTTGAAGTGCACAATAGGGGTGGGTGATATATCAAATACGCTCGATGTATCTCGAGTTTTCCTCGGCGCGATATTGAAAATGTCTTTTTTGCGACCATCGCGTGCAAATTTCCACGTCAAGATTGAGCCGTTGTATTTAATTCACTGGGAGTTTAGTTTCTCCCACATTCTGTGGGAACGCATTATTCGTTCCGCCTCCAAGCCAGAAAGCGCTCTGGCGCAAACACGCACACATCAACGTAAGTGCGATTACTTACGTTGATGAGACGGCGGGAACCATGGCGACAGCGGGCGTTTCAGGCAGTGGTTTGGATTTCACAAGAAGGAGGTTGAACAAAACGCGTTAATTTGCAAAACGTGCCATAACACCATTGCCACAAAAGGTAGCAGTAGGACAAATTTGCCACCCCCCCAAACACTGAAGGAAACTTAAATTAAACCAGCCGGAAAACTGTTGAAACTGGCGTCTTCTTTTGCTAAATCCCATATGACAAAAAAAAAACAAAAAAACGTTTGTTTTAAATTTCCCAGCACCTAAAGAGCAACGGAAATACTTTTGAGATGCTCTGAATATGTAGCAGCGACTGGTCAGTTGATTTTATAGTCACAAAACAAGCTTTTGTTTTTGGGATTGTCACATTTTTATTATACAGATTTATATGTCTTAAGCACAAAAGAGCACCGTTTATTTCAGGTTTATTTTGTGTCAGATTTTTCCTTGGTGTTCCTTTTGGCCGCTGGGATGTTCTGTTTTTTTAAGGTTCAGTGTTGATCACGAAAGAGCTCTGATGTGACAATATTGTAATTTGTGAAAAGCTTCTATGTGCAGCTGTGGTTAAAAAATGGCTAAAATATAACATTAAAATAAATTTTTATTTTGCAATAAATTTTTCAAACAAAAAAAATTGACACGTCAATATGAGATATGCCAATGCAACTTTAGGCAGTATTTGGCTAAAAACATTTGTTATTCAAGGTTGTTTGAACATATTGTGATATATATCGTGTATCGCGATATAACCCAAAGATATCGTGATATTAGATTTTCTTCATATCGCCCACCCCTAGCACAACAGTTAACAGATTCACCAGCTTATCTGTGGACCTCTGCAGCTTTTCCAAGGTGACTATGGGCCTCTTGGATGCTTCTCTGTCCGACACTCCTTGTTTTCAGTAATTACGCAACTAACGCTTAAACCATAGTAAGGTTTATGAGTAGGCAACGTATTTCAGTAAAGGTCAGTGTGGATCAAAAGTGGATTGAAGCAATGGATGTCTGCCTTGATCGGCTTGCAAAAAAGCATTCCCTGCTAACACTTGAACTACTTCAGAAAAGAACCTTGGTTATCATGTTGAATAAATTGCGTGTACAATGAGGGAAAAAATGGGGAAAAACAGTGAACATGAGGCGATGACAAGAAAGCACAAATACCAACGGTCTAATCATCACTTGAGAGCTTTTGGATTTTTGAAGAAAATCCAACATGCTGGTTTTAGTTTGTGAAACAAGTTAAAACGCCTTCTGAGCACTCGTTGCAGAGGGAAACGGCTACACAACCAGCTAAACTGCATCATAACATCATAACAGCATACATAATACAATGCCACCTCTATAAAACCAGGGCCTTGGAGCTTGCAGGTACATTCATACGATGCCAGGATGGGAAAATAACAGCAATGTTCTTAGAGACGCAACGGTTAATTTTTGCTACACCAGTGAGAAATTATACGGCTGTTTACAAACTATTTGAAGTCAGTCGTACCACTGTGAGAGAGGTTTTTCAAAAAACTGAAGACATTTAAAGGTGACTCCTTTAAACATCTAGGATAGGTATATAGCAAACATGTCCATTATATATTTTTTGTTTATCAATTTTTATGATTTTTAATTAATTAGTAATTAATTAGTTTTTCATACTCACTGTATAAAAGTTATACAGTGAGTACTGTGAGTACTGTATAGTCAGTACTACCGCTTTAAATGGAATATGTCTATAAATGGAGATGGGATATCTCACTGAAGAGCACCAATTGTGAAATGTAGCTATGATTTAGACTTTTTAAAGATGATTTCATCTTCATTACATGCAGACTGAAAGATGAATAAGTCGTCTGTTGCTTGGAGCAGCAGCAACTAGCTGCTTAGCGGCTAAGGGAAATTAGGGTAACATTTAACTTGATGAGCAGCTATAGTGCTTTGAATTGTGTCTATCCAAGGATTCTAAGAAACGGGACTGGTACTCAGGCGCTGCGCTTTCCATCAATGGAAATCCAGTCTTCATTAAAGGAGTCTGAGTGACAGCTCACTAATGGTTATCGCCGATTATGCTCTCTCTTCTTAGAAAGACTCCTGAAAATCACGATCCCGTGATGCTTTTCTCAACAGTGTTCAGCAAGAGCTCGATGTTTGTCTTGGAGGATGTGAGAGGGAGCCTGCACTGGTCGCTGCAGCGCACTGAAGGTGTTTGGAAAGAGCAAACTAAATTTAGACGGGTTCAATTTGACACACCTCTGCACATGCGCTGATAGACAGTCATCGGGGCTGCACTGCAAACATCAACCCGGGGCCGAGTGAGTCTTGCCAAAGACGCATCTGCTGCTTTCCCATTGCTGCTGGAGTGGTGGAGGGATTGCAGGGAAGGGGTGGCTCCTATTGATATGCTCCACGCAAGGCAAACACCTGACTAATTTTTCTCGCAGCCATTGAAATGCCTGCCTCCCAGGCTCTGGCGGTGCTTCCTGCCGACTCCCCGCCGAGCACGCTCACAGAGAAACAGGTCAATGCAAATGAGACACAGACCTTTTTTTAAAAAAGGGAGGTTTTTGGTCTAACCCAACAAGCTTTTCAGGGATAAAGTTTGCCTTGCTTTGAAGAAGCAACCCCATTAACATCTTTGAGCTAAAGACCATTTTAAAAATAACCTTTTTTTGTTATGTAAAAAGGCACAAACTCAATGTATTCATCTGACAGACCAACACCAGAAATGGCTTACTTAACGAAAAAAAAAAAGCGCTATTGTTAAAGTAAATGCCAAGAATTATGTATAATGTCAAGTATCACAATAAATACACTCTGAGGGAGTACAAAAAGGAGTAGAAGACATTCTCAAAATTGACTAAACACCCTCAATTTGCGCAGTTGAAGTACCTAGACCTATAACACATAACTAATGACCACTTTTCAAGGGCCACAATAGCTAAGTAGAGCATTTTGCTGTTCTAATTTACTGTTTGAGTGAGCCCACTGAAGCGAAATAAAGAGCACTGAAAAACAGTCATCTGTTTGAGTCAAAGACTGGCCATTATGGCACAACAGCATGCGTGTTGTAGCATGGAGCACATGTATAGCCATCCTGCAACTGATCCCTCACTTCAGGAAATGCATGAGCAGCGCAACACGCGCTGGATGTGTTAATGCACTGATTGAAAAAAAAATAATAATCCCACAACAACAAACATGCATGCATTGGAGGTCATTACTGGCATCCGAGAATTAAATTAAAAAGTAATTTAGCCACTAAAGGATTTGGCCATTCGGATGAATTTTAAATATGCAACTGGATGCATCACAAGGAAAACACGGGAGAGTAGGGGGTGAATCATTCGACCCTTCAAAACAAACTAATTGGTAGGCAGAGTGTGAAAGCTGCATAAATAAAATGTATGTAAAACTTGAGCTGTTATTTGTTTCATTGTGTTTTGATGCTCTGCGGTCTTATTCTTGTCTCCTGTTTAGGGACAGAACAAAAGATTTATGATTTAGTGTGGAAGATACGACAGAAGACAGCTGGCGCCAAATAATATTTTCAATACAAAAAACTAAAACACACTAAAACTTTTCCACTTTTTCATTTTTTATGAGGATAAATAAATCATTACCATTTGAAAAAACGACAGTGTAATGACATTGTCCACAACCGCTTTATATCCTGGCTCCATGTTTCCTTCTGTTTCTGGAGGTTGCACAGCGACCAAATCAGGCCGGGCCAATGAGGAACCAGTTCATCTTTATGAAAAACTAGCTCTAAATTCAGTTCAGCCAGATGAAATGCCTTCAGGTACGTAGCAGTTGTGAAGAGAGTTCGCTTAAGTTCAAATCAAGCATCAAAATGAGGAAGAAAAAAAGATCTAAGTGACTTTGGACATGGCATTCCTGGAGGTGCAGCAGTTGTGTGGACAGAAACGCCTTGTTTGATGTCAAAGGTCAGAGGACAATGAACACACGGGATTGAGATGGCAAGTAAGGTAAAATTATCACTACTGGTATTCAGAGAATAACATCTTTCATGCTGCAAATTAAATGTGACCGCCATCAAACTTCTGTCTGAATGACTCAAAGTGACTCGCATACGCAGAAAGAGAAGGTAGACTTTGCACAACATCCGTTATTTACAGAAGTAATAACGGATGTAACGGGCACTAGAAGTGTTCGATAGAGCTTTGTCCAGAAAGAAAAGAAAATGTAATCATGGATACCTGCATCTTTGTGTTATTATGAAGTTGTGGAGCAATGGGAGCCGGTAATATTTAGAACACACGTTAACAAGATGATGGTAAGAAAAAAAAAAAGCACAGCTTCTAACAATGGCCTTTTGCTACACAGGAACTGCCACTGCTGTGAAGATCTCTGTGTGTATGTGTAGTGAGAACCAGGACTGTGACATAAAAGTTGGATGAAATGTTGCATGACCTTTTAGACTGTGGATGTTTTGCAGAAACTAGCAGATATATATCTAATTTAGTACCACATATGGAATTGGCACAAATTAGATTTGTTCAGATTGCTGTGACGCTGTATATGGGTTGCATATGGGCCAAAAAACCCCCGAAATAATCGGATTTGGGTAACATTGGGCCGCATCGTTAACGTAGCATAAGTTAAATCCGTACCAAAGAAACCTCCAGAACTTTTAAATTATTTGTGTGGCAGAATCTTGAGTCCCTGGTACAATATAGAAATTGACTGATAGGTGGACAATCCTGGAGCGCACAAGCCTGGCTAATGACACTGAAGTCAGCACCCTTTAAAAATATTGGTACAGTAATTATTAGTTTAAAACTTGGACTAATAAGCAGTTTAACAAAGTGCTTCCAACCCTTAGATATTTTTTCTGTGTACGGCTAATGATGCACTTTTAAAAGGCAGAACTGCTTCCTTCCTGAACAAACAAGAGGTTAACTTGTTTGTATTCAAAGAGATCTCTGTTCAGGGGCGACACACACTGGGCTTGCAGGAACTCCAGGTAGCCATAAATATGTATTTGGTACAGAGAGCTGGAAAAATTCCAACTAACCAAGCCCCCTGCCAGTTATTGTGCCAGACAGTCAAATCCATTCCAGCATTTTTTTTTGTCCAACTCATAATAAATATTCAGCTGAAAGGAATGGAAAACAAACATTTATTTAGAGAATTGGGCAAAGCATTAAAATACACTCGTGCAGAGACTTTCTAAAAGATACCCTGAGTCACATCTGATGATTTGGATCCAACGTGGAATTCTTGCCTCAATTTACCAATGTTGATTTGTGTCTTTTCACTTCATATTTTCACTTCTCAAACAACGCCTCACAGTTTGAAATGCGTTCTCTCAAACAGTAACTCAATGCTGGCGTGCATGTTAAAATACGGCTACTGTAAGACGCAAGCAAATGTTTCAAACTGTAAGGAGATAGAGCTCGCTGAGGCAGAAGTCTGGCTTTGAAGTCCTCGATGCTGCTTAGAAGAACACTGAGAATGGCTAATGTGAAGTATAACTTTCAACTAACTGCTATAATCAATATTTAAAGTGCAACATTTGTTAATTTCATTTGGAATAGGTTTTGTAGAAGACAAATCTTTGCAACGCTGATATAGCTATTTATAGTGCTTAAATGGCCAAGTGAAAGTGTTCCTTCTTATACTTTGTCACAGTACAATCACTGACTTTACTGTATTTTTGGTGGGCATAATTATACAAAAAAAATCTAAAGAAAGCATCCCCTACAGCATGATGCTCTCACCAGGTTTCAGAGCTGTCCTTATAGTGAGATTAAATTATACATAGGCTAATTTAAAAATTAGCTAACATCTGAAGCAATTTCCTTTGTTTGGCAATACCCAGATTTAGTTGCATTGCTCCAATTAAAGTGAATGTTTTTTTTCCGTAAACAAAAAATAACCATGGAGAAGTGCTCCAGCAGTTGAAGTGGAAAAAAAGGGAGTGTCAAAAACCTCACCGGGGCTTACAATGCATTTGCTAAATTCTTTACTGAGAAAATCCAAAAGATCAGAGGATCAGTCTGTACGTCCATATTAAGTTCAGAACCAAAGTTTTCACCAACTAGAACTTATCTTGATAAAATGTCCCAATTCAGCCAAATAAACATCAAAAGCATTGAAGAAATCGTTCACCAGCTAAGTTTCTCCTCATGCGCTATTGATTTTTTACCCACAGCTTTTTTTTAAGAAAGTTTTGCCTGTCATAATGTCTGATTTAACTGACATAATCAACACGTCCCTTCTGTCAGGTGGGTTCCCCCAGTCTCTTAAAACAGCAATTATGAAACCACTGTCGAAAAAGAGAAATTACTTCTGCATAGTTACAGGCCAATCTCAAACCTCCCATTTATCAGCAAGATTATTGAAAAAGTTGTTTCACCAATTAAATGCCTTCTTAACAATGACCAGCCGCTTTGACGTTGTCCAGTCAGGTTTCAATGCATGGATGTGCCAAAAGTTTCTTCAACTGAATAAAAAGAAAGCTTAGTCCTCACTAAGACTCAGAAAGTAGAACACATCACCCCAGTTCTAAAGTCCTAACACTGGCCCCCTGTATCTCAGAGAATAGCCTTTAAAATACTTCTGTTAGTGTATAAATCACTGAATGGCTCAGCACCTAAATACATTACTGACTCTTTATCAGTGTATCAACCCTCCAGACCACTAAGGTCTTCTGGCTCCAGCCTACTCTGCATACCCAGAACCAGAACCAAACATGGAGAAGCAGCATTCAGTTCCCATGTTCCACTTATCTGGGACAAATTTCCAGAAAACTGTAAAAGTGCTGAAAGCCTTAGTCCTTTTATGCCAAGATTAAACGTTTATTTATTTAGGATTGCCTTCGACTGCTCTAGTTAAATTGTTTTACTGAAACATTATTAGTTTAAGATTGTAGTCCAACTGTTTTTAGGATCATTATTTGCTTTTAGTTTCCATTTTCCTATGTTTTATTTTCTTACATTGTAATCCAACAGTTTTTTTTTACCTGCTTTTATTTTCGAATGTTTTAATCCCGTTAAGCACTTTGCGTTGTCCGTGTACTGAAACGTGTTATACAAATACATTTGCTTTGCCTTACTACTTGTAGCATTTTGCTTTGAATAAAAAAAAAAAACTAAAATCTTGCAGTTTGTATTTTTGTGTGAATCAAGACATTTATGGAACTTTAGCTGAAAGTTATCAAAAGAGGACAACTCAGAGAAGCCAATATCATATTTCAATCTGTCCCTCCCATACTTCCTCTGTATCATGGATGGGCCAGAATACAGCTAAGCTTTAAAATGTCTTATTGACCCTCCATGTTTCCGGTCATAATGACCTGAAACAGAGTTTAAAAGCAGGGGAAAAAATTGCTTTTCCTAGATTGACCCCAGCATTTGAAAAAGTAAACTGTTACCTTTATTCATATTACCATTTAAGCTGTACAAAATAGTTACAGATATTGTCTTTGGGTCATTTTGACCAAAAAGTCATTTTGGATTGAGATCACAATCATAGAGTCAATTACAGACCATAAATGCTTTAGCTCTGTCTTAGATTCATTAGTAGCTGACAAAAACACGACAAAACATTTGGTCTTCAGTATAAGGTGTCCCTGCACTGCCTGGATTTGGCAGCTAAAGGGGTGGCACTATACTAGATGAGGGTGTCTAGAAATGCAGGAACATGTGGAATCTTATGATTGAAATCTAACAAGAGTGGCAAAACAGTATGGTAAAGTACAGGTTCCCGTGATTGACATGTAGCAATATTGCTAGTCCTTGAGGCTGCTCAAAGCCTGTAAAGCTGAATCCTGAATCATCTTCACCGAGTGTGTGTTTCACTGTTGAACAGTTTCTTTTTGTTTTTTTCTTTTTTCAAATGACCAGCAAGACAACGCTGATTCAGAGGAGGAGGAATCAGGAGATTATATGTTTTGCCGAAAGCCTGAATCAAACCATCAGCCCATCAGTGGACAACAATCATTATAAACCGCTCCAACACACGAGTCTTATAAGGGAAAAAAAAATATGGGTTCAATTTGGCGTTTCGCTCTATGAAAGAATTAGTTCTCATATTGTCCTATTAGCTTCTCAGTGAGAGGTAATGATCAACTGAAATGCTTTCATCAGACACAATGGCTCCATTTGAAAAGCATTTCCATTGCATCTATGGAAGACTGTTAAAGCACCTGCCGTTAACCTGAAACAGCATTTTCCATCCATATTGCACTACTACGGAGGTGTGTACATTCTATTGAGGCCCATTTGAATTGCCCAGCATGGGAGCGGGATCTAAATTTAAAAGACGTTTCCTAGATTGACACGTTCAGCGTACCGGCCTGATTTCAGGGGCTGCTCATACGAGTGTCCCCCATGATTACGCGCACAAATCAATGTGCTCGCATCCATCTGACATTCGGTAAACTACTGCAAAACATTTTTAGTAATGCCAGTCATTATTGTCAACCATAACCATGACCCGGCAGCATGCGTACAAAGGACTACGGGTGAATATGTAGCCTTCAGACTTACATTTTAAAGTGCCTCGGACATTTATTAGCACGCCTGGTAAAAATGTGTAAAAAGCCTACAATATTCACATTCCAATGCAGCAGCAGCATATTCTCACACTAAAAAACACAGACTATTCCAACCTTTTATTATAGTAGATTCGTCATTTTTAAAAGAAAATCCAAATTACTGGTTAAATCACTGGGAGTGCTGCTGCAATTAGTTGATATAACAAGTAATTACAGACACAGCAACCTTCTAGATTTTCCTTGAACAATCTCCGTAGTTGGCCCGGAGTTCTGGGTTCTCTTCGGCTTAGCCCACAGGTTTTCTATAGGATTTAGGTCTGGAGATTGAAATGGCCGTCTAAGTAAGCTTAGGTTTGTGTCTGAAGAACCATTTCCGTGTCTATTTGGCCATATGTTTTGGATTGTAGTCTTGTTGAAAGGCTACAGGGATAACTCATTTTCAGTACCCTGGTAGAGTCCAACTGTCTTTCAAAATGTCCTAATATTTAAAAAGCTTTTCTTTTGCTATGCACTCCAACGAGGCACCCCGTGTCTTTAGCGATAAACAGCCTACAAGCCTTAGCCTTACACATCTTCTACCATACTTGTGAGTGGGCATTACAGGGTAGCGGTACACAAAAAGAATGAATCAATAAATAAATCAATGTAGTTTGGTTCTTGTTCACTTCATTTAAGAGAAACAAAGTGGCTAAAGATTTGGTTGGATTGTTTTAGCCACTGGCTGGATAGGTGGATGATTGCTTGGATGGAATATACAATACAACTTATTGAAAATGGTCAGTGTTATTGTTAGGAATTATTTAATACGACTAAGCAGACATTTGAGTATAAAAAAAAGGCTTAAATCACTTAGGAGTTCTGGGAAATCCATTGTCGCTGGCTATAGGACTCGTTGACTATGGCAGGCATCCGATCAGATGATTTTTCTCCAGTAGCAGGGATGTTTACATTGATCTTTACATTCCAGGTGAGTAATTCAGTTAAATGCAGAGCAAGCCACCTGTGTCTGCTAAGAAAACAAAACAAAAAAAATGCATATATCGACAGTTTAGCGACTGAGAGTCCTCTCTATTTTGCTTTGGTGTCATTTTCTTCAAGTTCCACCACAGGATATTGTGTTGCACGCTTAGCTCTGAATATAAATATCCTGCATGTGTTCAGGTAGAAAACGACGTTGTGTTTGTGTGGTACATGTAAGTACCAAACTAAAGGGCCGCAGCAGAGAATCCCACTACTGTTACGACTCTAGCAGGCATGAGATGCTTGACCAAATATTTGTCCCTCGTTATGTGATGCTAGAGGTGAAAGTAATTAACATGGTAATGTTACTGTTATAAATACAATTATATATTATGTTTATTTGTACTTTTTAAAACGTCTATCTTGATTTGGGTATGTTTTAGGTAATTAACTATGTTACAATGTAATAAGTATACTCCGTTTTAAGTCTCTTGTCATTGATTAAAAATGGGGAAATGCTGCCAAAGGGTGGAGTCTTACAATAAATCATGTTTTGTGTGTATTTGGGAACATTACTTTCTCAATATTTTAAGTGCTGTTTTATGACAATTTATTTTCTTACTGTAAACGCAACTTTTTATGGTGTTGTAATAATTTAGGGTAAATGAGTGTATTATTACTTCAATGTCTAGACTCCCTTTCCCGCAGCTACCGGACAACAAGCATATTTCAGATTACCTTTACCTTAGAAAATATTGATGCAGTTGCTTTTTGTTCTACTTGAGTACAATGTTACTATAGTAATTGTCTGAGTACTGATTGTTTTTTTTTTATATTGAGACTGATGATGCCTTCATTCAAGTTTGAACTATTTTCACATCAGGAATATTAATTAGTTCATCGTCTGATCCCATTTTAGGAGAGAAGAAACTGTCAGTGTCAGGACAACCTGGATTGTAATATTCTCTTTGGTGAAATGAAGTTCTTTACACTGTTACAATGACATGGCCAATGCAGATTATTAAATGATACAATCTCACTGTGAAGCAGTCATGCCAAATAGCACTTTTCAAAGCAGTCATTTTTGCTTTTTCTTCCATTTGTATTACTCTTCAAAGAAAGGTTGATCCAAAGTTTTTGAAGAATCAAAGGGGAACTTGGAGAGTTACACAACCTTTTCAAACCGCTTAAAGTACAGTTTCTTCAAAACGTACAGTCTGATATAAAATGTTCAAGTAGATAAATTACATTTTGTACAGAACTCTTGAAAAATATATGTTATTGTGAATTAATATAGCCATCCACTCTAAGGGGCCCAAGGCCCATGGACAAAATACTAACCCACTGCATCACAGATTCTCCTCCATACTAAACACTGTTGATGCAGTCCATTCCACAGATTTGGTCACATTTAAATAACATTACACATGATTCCAGCTAAATTTCTATTGGACATCAGCAAACCTGACCTGTTTATGTTTGTGATGAGAACAGAAATCTTTTTTTTTTTCCTAGAATGCCTTCAAAACAAAATATTTTGCTGGTAGTGTGTATGTTTCAAACAGTGATTCTGTTATTGGGATTTTGTTTATGCTGGATGTGAACACATGAACAAATGGTATTCACAATAAAAGATTTGATTGTCTCAAGTTGTTTCTGTGGAGCATGTCATAACTACAATAACTGATTAATGACAAAACCGGGAACCCTGGACATCCACCCTGCCAAAGCTAGGCAATGCAGTACTCGAGAAAATCTACCGGTAGATGTGAATGAAGCACTGTGCACAACGTCTACTGGGAACAACGCAAAGACCAACAGTCTGGTGTGTGCTTCAGCAACAGTGATCCCTGAGATACTTAACTAAAATTGCTCATCATAGGCCATCAGAAGCTGTGTCCCCCAGGGAGGTGGAGGATGAAAGCAAAGATAGAAGCAACACGGAGAGAAATCAGCCGGCTATCAGAATAACAGCAGGGTGCAATGAGCAACCCCCCCTCCCCCTCCACCCCGCCCAAAGCATATAGGAAAAGGAGGCATCACGTAACACCAATGCCCAACGGTAAGAGGAGCTGACGTCTCACCACAGCAGCCCCTCCAAAGCAAGACACATCACTGACAGACATAGAAAGAGTGACGGGCCGGGCATACTGACTAAATAAACTGACTACTCTACATGAATGCCTGGGAGCCTAGATGACCAGCTGCTATATGATGGGAGCCATCCAGAGCAGCTGACCCAAGGTCAGTCAATCCTGATGACGAAACACGCTTAGAAAAAAAAAAAATCTATCCCATCCAACTACCAACCAATAAAATGCCTATACAGCGATGATGCCATTCCATATTGAATAAAGTCGAATATGTATACGAGTATAGGGTAGAGAAAACCAGATGGTAGTAGGACCAGATGAGCAAACACCAGCTACTGGTTGACAGTCCTGCAGACCAGACTGCAAAACCATGCATTAAAATCAATTGTTGTCTCCAGGACCGCCTACAACTCAATGTCGGATCCTGCTTGAAGCTTTGTAACATCAGCAGGACACTTAGACCGTCCAAAGAGAGTTAAACGGAAATGTAGATGATAACTCTGGAAGCCGATTTAAAGTCTCATAGCAACAATGTAATGAATCACAGGCCCTTTTATAGCAGATGGGAGCATGCTTTGTTATCGCTATAACATTTATCTGATTATACAGAAAAATAACCCTACTTTTTCTTGTTGTGCCATTAAATGGAGGAGGAAGCTTAAACCATCTTTTCATTCAATCAATGGGCAACGTGGGATCTTTGGTAAATAAAAAAGACTGGATGAACTGAAGTGCTAGCAATGACCGAGTGAGAGTATCCAGAACAGAGTATTGGGTTTTTTCACTAAAGTTTGACTGCAGAATCTATCCCCGACTGTGCAGCCTGGATATTGAACAGTTCATGTTCATCCATATTACTTATCAAGAAAATTTGCCTGTGTTATTTTGGCAGCAGTCGACAACTCACCATTAACTGTTTCCAACACCGCAAGTAATATTGTCAGCTCAGTCGTTAACTAAGTTACAGACACTGTACCCCAATATACATTTTTGGCATTATTTGCAGATTTTAACCATCCCTCACTCTTTGGCACAATTCCAATGATTCAAGAGTTGGACGGCTGCTCTATCAGAGAAAACAGATTTTATGCAGATGACAGGAAAACATACATCTCTAAAGTAGGACCTCCTTTTGGCCAATCAGATCATTCCATTGTTTTTCTCTGCTGGGTGTATGGACCTGTTGTTTAGAGGCAACCAGTAATAAAGATATCTGACAACATCACTGACTATCACCAACTATAGCGACCTGGAAAGGAAACCTGGAAAGTTAGTTCGACTAAATTTACATTTTTGAATTGAAATTAAGTGAAAAAAACAAAACAAATGAAGGCAAATGCTGATCAGTCGGCATAACTTGTCTACACTATGGCAGGAATGATCAGAAGTTCACATTCTTTCGGTAGCTAAATTGTCCGTTTTGGCTAACAATCTGAAGGATGATTTAAAATGAAAACAGCTGAAAGCTTGCAATGCAAATATGGGACACACCGACAGACTGCGTCAAGCTGCTTCCCTGACCTGAATCATTTTATCAATTTTTTAGACCAAATTTCTCACTGACTAAAAGAAATAACCACCTTTAAGAAGTACATCAGCTGAAGGAGGCAGTCATGTGGAGATAAACCTCATATCAGGAATCAGGATAATTTTGACTGGCTAATGCGATCCCATCAATGCACGAGCTCCCATCAAAGCAAACAACAAAGAAATGCATAAGCAACAACAACTCTCATTCCATCTGCCTTTTGAACCGCGCACAGACAGCAATGTTTATGAAGACAATCTTTCCAATTTGCACAGCACGCATGCATGGAGCTTCGGACCCAAACAGTAAAATAATCACCATGCGCGGCCATTAGCAGATAAGACTCAGCGTTATTCATGGAGATAAACTGTCTGGCGCTGATATGTCCAGTAAAGAAAATCCTTCAAATTAGCAATAAAAAAGTCAAATGCTTTTAATTCTTTTCAAATCTGATCAAGAACAAAATTCTGATTAAGCTATTAAGATTAAGCTGAGACCTTGCCTTTTTCAGTAGCTAGAGTTGCTTAGGTGTAATTGAGTGAGAGCGCTGTATAAAAAACAACACAAAAAAAACATGTCCCTTACATTACTTTTCATTTTATTTATTTATTTTTTAATAACTTGTGTAAATAAACTGTAGTTTTATTTTGTGCAAAAAATATCCAGATCAACCTGACCCTTTGAGAAAAAGTTTTTGCCCCCCAAAGCTAATAGCTGGCCTTGTCACTGGTTGTAAAAGCAGCTCACATCAGCATTTGCAATAAATGCTCTTTAAAATGTCTGTGGAGGAATTTCTACCCACTCTTCTTTGCAAATTGTCTAATTCAGCCACATTGGAGAATGAACTCTGACCGCTTTTTGTGACCTCCTGAATGGCTTGCAGAAATTTCTTTGAACTGGGGTGTTGCTCTCAGACATCCTTTATCCTACTTCATGTCGTCTGACAGGTTCTACTAAAGTTATTTCTTCATTCAGCGAAAGTGAAATCACATTTCTAAAAAAAAAAAAAATGTTTCAATCACAGCTAATTCATTTTTTTTAAACCTGGGTTGATGGCAACACGTCTTTAAATTCTCCCCAAACAAAAATATATATTTTTTTTTACACTAGCTTTCCAAAAGACAACAGCTCCTAGGCTGTTATGACTAAAACTAGCGGCTCTTTTATGAACCTAAATTAAAACGTATTTCGTTTGAGTCTTTTAATATTAACTTTCCACAATTTGGAATTTGAAGAATTCATTAAATTTAAGGCAGCAGACATCCTGTAGATGTAGGTTATTCAGCCACCAAAGGCAAAAGGAAAGATCTAATGCGTCGCATTAATTAAAAGCACAGAGTATATAATTTACACTTGCTTTAGGAGTGCAGATAGTTATCTCTTTATTCCAGACCTTCAGAAGCAGCACCAGCTCTGAAACATCAACCACTGCATATTTGTTCCAATTCCATCAAAGTTAGATCGCGGCGCCTCGAAGCATTTGATGCTTTTTACAAGTCTTAGCGTGAAGCCCGGCGGAAGTCTGCTGGGCAGTCTGTTTTTTTTTTTTTTCACGATATTTTGTCACATCCCGAAAAGCTCTCACAAACAAATGTGCGGCGTGTTGAACTTAGCCACGCTGTTCCGCTGTCACCCTGTGATACTAATTGGTAGTGTGTTCAAACAGATGTTCCAGATATCTTTGTAGGGAGTAAAAAAAAAAGGCTGAAGGAATGTTCTTATCTCGGCTGTGTGCAAAAAGGAGCAAGCATTATCAAAATTGCACCTTATCGCAGGTTAAAAACATTTTTTTTTTTGCTGTTTGACAACCAAGATTAAACGTTTTCCCAGAGCCCATTGATGTATATCTGTTGCGTCCTCTGTGTTAAGTTGGCGACGGCTGGACAGATTAGATGAGAAAAATATTAGAAATAAAAAAACTTATTTATGTTCAATTAAGCGGACGTGGTCGACAAGAGTCTGATGAAGATAAAATATGAAAGAGCAAAGGGTTAGGCAGTATTTATTTCATGTCATTTGTTTAATTACAGTGTTGTATTTTTTTTTAAAAAAAGCTGTCTAAAATGTAGCCACTTTGCTGCAAACAGGTGCACATTTCAGCAGACTAATACTTTGATATAAAAATGCCAAATTTTCACAAATTAAAGCAGCAAAACAATACATTTTATTATCAAATTGTTTATTTTAAGAATTAAATTCAAAGTATTCTGTGGTTTGAATGTACAAAATGAAATATTTTGTTTTTTTAGATGGTCAGCAGCATAGGGAAACCTAATTTTTACTTGGTCAGAATATTTTTGACGCAGCTTGGCATCAATAAAAATATTTTTAATAGGGAAATATCTAAAAGAAATTAATTAAAAGCTACTCGTCCAATTTTTTTCTACCATAGTTCTTCCATCCACTCAACTTTCCCATCATATTCTTGCTACAGTCCTCTTTGAGCCGCCTGCTTTGTTGGGAATTATGATTTCTGGCTTACTCTCCTTGTCACCAACTCTCAGAATAGCAGTTAAACCCAGAATGATGTGGCCCATAACATTTTGAATAGAAATATATATTTTTTTTATGGAATACTATTTCTGAGAAACTGAAATATGGTGTTTTATTACCATCAAACAAAAAATAAGAATAAAACAGAAAGCTTTGTCTATACCAGACGGAGACAGACTTTTATTTCTTTGACAGGGCTCTGACAACAGCATCCCTGCCACTTGAAATACAATAAACACTTTAAGACGCACATAAAAAAGAAAACGCATAAAGGGGTATTGTTAAAGGCATTTGTGTGCAAAAGAAGAGTTATTATTTCAAAGCGTTCAAGGTGGGTATTGCAAATGGAATAAATGACTTTTCGTAGACAGCTTTCCGGGCCAGAGGGACTTTAAACCCTTCTGCCTGACGGGAGCAGCTGGGATGAGTGATGGAGGCGAAGGGAGGGATCTTCTGTGACCAGGGTGGCCTCGCTGATCGCCGAGCAGTTGGTGCAGTTTAGAGAGGGGAGCATCGAGGTGAACCGATAATTTTTTTTTCTGGACGGGTTCGTGATCCGAGACAGTTTGGTTCTGTTTCACAGAGAGAACGTTGCACCTGGATAAACAGTTGACTCAATACGTGATGGTGCTCTGAAAAAAAAAAAAATGTCAGCTGGATGGCAGTTTCTTTCCAAAAGACCCCACCTGCTGGCCCTGGATGCTGATTGGCTAAAATAGAGACGACCTGGCATCTGTATCTGCACCCCCCCCCCCCCCCCCCAACCACACACACACACAGCACTCTTTAGATCTTTGTGACATTCAGTTCCCTGAAATCGCCGAATGTGAAATAAATCACGCTAGTTTCCAGGACTCTAAATAATATTTTTAATTTCATGAGATGTACATTTTCAGTTTCCAGCAGCACCAGCAAAGCACTTTTTCTCTCAGCAACACCAAAGGGAACAAAAGCACAAAGGCAGCGTGCCTAAAAAAAAAAAAAAATGGGAAAAAAAATGAAACTCTAGAAAAGAAGAGCCGTAGGAAACAGGCTGTATAATTTCACCTTAATGTAAAACCGGAACACAGAAGACACAAAAGCGCCAAGTTGCTCTCGGATCAGGCTCTTTTATATTTGTATGTTTTGGGACCGCGTTGCCCTAAAGTGTAGAGAGCCCCATTGCAGCTCGCGCTTTGAATTATTCTGTCGCCACTGTGCGGTTGTCATGGTAACCGCTTTAAAAAAAGTCATTAAGAGGGGTTTTTTTAGCAACAGGTTGAGTTTGTAGAAAGACCGCGATGAGAGTGAGAGTTCCCTGCGAGACTGAGGAGGATGATGAGTTATTGAACACTATTTTCTCATTTTTAAAGGCAAAATTCAAAAACATATTGATCTTTCAAATGTTAAGAAAGATAAGGGGTCGGACCAGTAGAGTTGGAGCATACATTTAACCCCATGTTGTAATGGATCTCCCAGGCCTTATCTTTTACCATCCTGTAGAGCTGGCAAATATAAATATTATTCAATATATGATATTTTGTGTCACGTACGATGTATAAAATGACTATTTATTTTCCCTGAGCCTATATACGTAACTACCACCTACCGTCTACCATACTTTACTGTAAGTTCTGTTTCTCTTGACGCCCTTGAACGCATCCAGAGCTCAGATTTGTTTACCAGGCCAGGTGAGGCGACGACGACGCTTGCTAAAAAAAAAAATGCAAAGACTGCATCGATTGTCACGGAGTTTTCCGAGTCACAGATGTTTGATCGGTAGACAGACCGCTTGTTAAAATAGCAGCTCTGGTAGAGCTCGTTAGAAACAGTCGCTATATTCTCCATGCGCTTTTAATGCTGATGTTTTAATGAAGCTCCCCGTCACATGCTGCAGCTTTCTGTAATAAAACATCACTTGTGTTTATGTGCTACGGCTCTAATCGGTCCTCGCTAAGCAGCGTCTCCATGCCCGGCTACCATCCGCACTATCTTAGCCGCTCTGTGTGTTTTTCTTAGTTTCTGTTAATGTTTTACTGCTTTTAATCTCGTCTTTGTACCGCTGCTTTCTTGTCTGTGTCAAGCTGGGATTAGAGGAGGCATTGGTTGACAAAAATACTATAAAGTCATTTGTCGAAGTTTCCGATCACGATGGATTGTATGTATTAAACTTAAAGCTGTAGTGTGCAATGAATGTTTCCTCCAACAAAGCATGGCATCTGCTTAAAAGGTTTCTCTCTCAGTCGCTCAAGCCCTGATATCGGTCATATGTTTTGATAATTCACCACCCCCAAGTCTATCATACTGCAGTGGTGCCCAACCGTTTTTCTGCCATGGACTGGTTTAATGTCAGGTGTTACTGACACGGATCGGCCTTTAAGGTGTGACAGATGTATACATGAAAATAAAATGATACAAACAGCATGGAAAGCAGTATTTTCTTAATATAATATAAATATTTGCAAATATAAAGAGCGTGACAAATACAACTCACTGTAAAAATGGATCACTGGTGGGTAAGTCCCATCTATGGTTAAGCGGGGGAATGATTACATCCAAAGTGTGTTACTTATGTCCAGTCTACTCTGTAACTTTACTTTTGCTTGTCGCAGCAATGCCTACACACTTCTAAGGCCGCTTTCATTGCGCACAGCCTCTCCACCTATAGTGAACGGCTTACTAGCATTAGCAATACAGCTAACCATCAACTATGACGCTATCGGCGCATTTATTAACACGACCGTTACACTAGATAGATGTAACGGGCAGAATGTGGCCATTTTTTTTAAAAATAAAACATTATTCTGACTTGGATCTTGAATAAAAAGGAAATTTTGTCAGTTATTCCTTCTTTTTGTGTGGCCTGATACCAATTCCTTTATAGTTGAGGATCACTGTTATAACATGTCAGCTATTATCACTGAGTGGTTTGTTGGAAAAAAAATAAACAGATGTGAAATGTAAAGTAAAGATTTACAGGAGACTGTTACAGTACAGTACAGTAGGCAACATACATTTGTTTTTGTATCTAGGTCCTACATATACTGTATTATTTTCAATCCTCCCTGAATTTAGCTTTAATAACTGATCTTAACTAAACATTTCTCCAATAAGAAAAAATAAAAGGCACCCAGTTTCCTGACTGATTTATTCTGACAAAAACAGTGCAGAGTGAAGAGAGGAAGTGCGTTCTTTATGATTATGATGATGGACCTTTAGATGAAAGCCCGTGCAGGCAGTGTGCTCCAACGTGATAAACACCTCCAGTGTGGCATTAATAACCTCGGCCACTAACCTTATACCGAAGGGGAAACGGCCACATTTTCAACATCTCTCAAGCCAAAAAAATAAAACACAAGTGGACCCCAGCGCTTTCCTTTAATGTGATGAGTGTAAAACACAAGTGCGGATAATGTATCCTATCAACCAGTGGGGGACCAGTTGCTTCAGCCAAGCCATAAAGGCCTTACTTACCTGCAATGCGCGGCCATGCAACACCGACATTGTTTCCATTGCTGTCAGCGTGGAGCCGAGGACATTAATGGCCCCAGACAGCCATTGTTCCCCCTCAGTCACTCAGAGAGGCCGGTGCAGATGGGGAACAGCGAGGGCTGAATGTCCTAACCAGCAAACCTGTGAGTGCACTCCGAGTGGGAAGGTCTGCGTTTGCCAAGAGCCATTTGATTCGTCTCGTTTGCTCGAGTGAGGAGCGAGCCTTTAACACAACACAATCACACCTGTGAGGCTTTCAGGCCTTGGGCAGCTTATAGCCCCCTTTAGAAATCAGACACAAGCAGGATTTCCACCAGCAAAAGAGAGTCATCTCTGGCGACGGCTGATAGGCGGCATCTTGGAATGAACACCTTGGAGCAATTATCCTTATTTATAAAAAAAAAAAAAAAAACTGGGTAAAAAAAATAGCTAAACTAAACATTACAATTACCTAAGGAGTTCGACAAAAATGCATTTGCAGGTTTGATACTAAAATTAGCCCACATCACGCATCTATGAGTCCAGTTTTTTCATTAAGTATTTGTGGCATGGATGGGTTATAGATAAAAAATAAAAAATAGATAAAAAATAAAATGCCATGTTAGGAAATGATTGCTGCTCACTTTGGATAAATGTTTCAGATTAAAAAAATCTTATTTGCATAAATCAAAAAGAGAGTTATAAAAAGTTAGGCCTAATTACTTAAAACCAACCTTGGTTCCTAAATATATATCTATACATATATATACATATATATACATACATATATATATCTATATCTATATATCTATATATATCTATATCTATATATCTATATCTATATATATCTATCTATATATATCTATATATATATATCTATCTATCTATCTATATATATATATTCAAACAGAACTGTGTCGTTGATGGATATTTTTGACTATTGGTCACTATGTATTCTGTGGTTAAATAAAATTTCCGTTTTCTTTACAATTTTACTTAGTTGAATTTCGCTAACCAAGTTAAAAAAGTTCTTTACTACAGTATTTTAACTGAAAGTTAAAGCATTTTTATACATCCTTATATTTTGGATATGTTATTTTTTTATTCTGTACGTGTGTGTGTGTGTGTGGCTTTACCTTTGAGAACACCAGTATGCAAATTAACTCACATCTATTGTTTTACATCACGCTACTTAACCAGGAAGGTATTCAGAAAACATCTGGCAGACTGAAAGTTGTTTGGCTATTCATTCCTCACAATCAGATGGAGCCCAGAGTTGGTGTTGTTTAAAAAGTCTAGCTTACTATTAACTTACTTACTAATTTCCATTAGCACTTATTAATACTTATAACAAAAACTAACTTGCTGTTTCGTACACATATTCATACTTAACCTTTTTTACAGTAGTTTCCCAGATGTTCTCGCTATTCTCTTTTTAAACATCTTGTCCCCCTACTGCAATCAGCTAAACGTCATGCAAAAAAGGCAAGCTCTGGTGATTTCTTGACTGAAATATAGTATGTATACTAAATACTTTTAACTAGAAGCTTCTGTTCTCAGAAATCTATCTCAGTTAATTTAGGTTATGGACTCGACCCCCCAGCAACAATTCCTACCTGAATCCTTTTTGTTGCTGATGGCAAGAACATTCCCTGTGGCTAAATTACTCCACTAGACCCTAGGATTTTTACAGATCAATTCATAATTAAAAACCATCCCCTGGCTACTCCCAAATAAATGGCATTCCTGCAGAGTTATCAACGGCATTTTTATATCTGCAAGGCTAACCTTTGGCAACTATGCCTAGAGGGAAACCGGAGTACACATGAATAGAATAGAAGGTCCACTGCAAAGGGAATGTCATTTCTTCTTCTATTTTATGACTCCAGAACTCATTATATTAGAATGATAGCTAGGTGATGAATATGGGAATCAAATGTCAAACAGTATCCAAGAATAACCCTAGAGTTGCAAATTAACCGTCCGGTGATTACCTCGCAGATTGCAGACCTATGGATGTGCTCTGAAGTGAGCAAGGAGGCAGTAACTTCCAATCCATTATGAAGTGTGCTGTAGAATTAGGTGTCTAGTGTTTAAAAAATATGATTGATTTTAGTTTTTTGACGTTTTTTTTTTAATAGATTGAATTCACTGTGTCTCAGAGCAGAAATATACAAGGTTTGCATCCCATAAGAATTGAATACTCACTCAAATATCCTACCAGTTTAACCCTTTTACCTATTCTCACACTACAACCTCAAACTTCACCCTCGGTTGCGAGTCTTTTGGGGCATAACTTCAGAGTTTGCCTATTTCTGATTGGATTTTGGACATATGTTCAAGGTCACTGTCCCTTTAGAGAGGGGAACATTCCCTCCACTACCAAGACTCCAACAGAATTAGCCAACATTTACCTCCACTCAGAATAGCATCATCTCCCCGCCAAAGTATATCCCCACAACATGATACTGCCATGTTTTAGGTGGTTCTGCAAAGTACAGTTTCATATAAAGACATAATCCTTTAAAGCAGCACCGTGTAGGTGTTTGACCTAAGTATTTGCTCAGTTTGAGATATTTAAATTATTCTTGGGTCAATATGCAGCACTTGGCGCATATCGATGTTCCGTGCATCAAAAACTTGCCTATGTAAGTCGAGAGGGTCGGATCTGTGGCTGAATGGGTCATGTGACCCATTCTAGGTTACAGTAGTCTGAGCTCTGACAAAACATCACTTATCTGATCAGACCTATTTTTTGGTTTTCTGATGTAGGATTTAAATTAAAGGGATTGTCTTTACAAGTAACTCAATGACTTCTCAGTCTGCTGGTCCAAAGTGATCTGCTATCAGTCAGAATCCAAAACACTGAGGGAGACTGTTTAATTTTGCGACAGTGCAGTGTTGCCGGTGGCCTTACTGGGACTTTAAAGTTAAAATTCTGGTTTTGGCCATTATATCCTAGATTAATTAGTCAACATTCAACATCCTGGGGAGAAATGAGTGCAAAATTACAAGGAATATTTGGATTTTTCTGGTGGGGTTCTGAAGAGAGTGAGTAGTTGGAAAGCAGGGGGTCTGTGCCATGACAGAAGTGTAAGCCTTTGCAGACTATTGTCATGCTTGTAATGTTGCACATGTATATTACTAATTCTTGTTCATGCATATTCCTCGCTTACCAAGACTTGCATTGGAAGCTATTTGCCATCATTTAGCAGTCAGAACTCATTTGCATACGAAATGTCGAAATACCACTTCAAGCTCTATTTCAGTGGTCTCCAACGTGGGCATTGCGATCTAGTTTTGCCCCTGCTATCGGTATGAGGAATATACCTCTTCCAGGGGACTATATTACAAATTATTTTCCAGAAGCTGCCCCCCCCCCAGCTAGCCAGTACTGTCATGCAAGGGGGTCCTTGCACAGCCTCTCCATTAATCAAGGGGGCCCAGACTGAAAGTGGTTGAAGTCCCCTGCTCTGGTTAAATTGACAGCTGTTTGACGGCAAAAACCTACAATGCTTGTTTTTCGGTACATCGTAAATAAAGGCAGGCAGTAAGGGGTTAATGATATCCCTCTTTATCCATTGAAAACCAGTCTGTGTTTGGGATCTTTACCCTGTTAGATCAACTATGTTTAAGAATCAAGAATCTTTACTGTCAACAGGTATCACCATGGTGACTTATTTTTTTAGACTGTTGAGTCTGTGTTTTATGTTATCTGTGTAAAGCTTTACACAGATAACATAATTAACAATACTAATTCCCAACTGCTTGTGCCAGTAATGTATAACCCGTTAAATTGCAAAGACTCGGCGTTATCTTAATCTGGATAAAATTCATATCTTTCTGAACTAAGGTTTGGGGGCGGTGTTGCCTTGAAACCTTCAAATGTATGGGAAGCCTTTGAGAAAAAACAAAAACAAAAAAAAAAACAACAAAAACATTTCCAATAAGCTTTTTACTTCATACCCCCGACATGCACGCATAAAACAATGCATGTGACCGCAGAGTCTGTTTAATTCTGCAAATGAGCTGTTGCACTGGAGATCTATTAAACTCGGTTCCACTCCAATGCTAAACCAAATTAGCTGAGGTCTTGAACTTCACTCCGAATAACGTGTTACCATTTACTTGCTCGATTAGTATTCTGCAGGAATGTAGATGCTGTAATCGGAGGGAGGGGGGGGCATTAAGGAGGGGAATGAGTGAGAGATTTCAGAAGTGTGATAAAGCTCGCTGGGTATAAGAGAGGCAACTTGCAGCTAGCATTGCAGAGGGAAACAATTCTCAGCAAAAGCCCATCTTTAATAATGTTCCCTTTCACTCCTGCTCCCTTTTCCATCTCTTTTTCTTTCTAAATTGAACAATTAAATAGAATTCTGCGGGGACATGGGATAAATCAATTTCCCAACATCGTATCTAACACTTTGCTCTACTCTGCCATGAGCTTTTATTGGTTTTAAACAATTCTTTTATTATTTCTTATGTCAATATGAGGACTGACCTAATAATTAAAAGATGCCGGGAACACATTCTAAACCGTCCTAGACGGCAACATTTTTTTCTCTTCATAAAATACAGAGAGGAGGAGAACATTAAAGCATGAAATCAGTAAGGAACACAAAGTGCCTCTCCTGAACCTTCGTGTCCTTGTAGAAAGCGGGTCCTATTATCGCTGAATTGCCTTTATTCCTCAAATATTTGCAGAATGTTACACATCAAAGAATATGTATGGGGAGAAAAGTATTGCAAGAAACTGAGAAAAAAGAAAAAAAGGAGCCCAATCAATTCACTGCCTTCTTATATGATTTGGCTCTTATCATCAGAAAGCAATACAGCGAGTTTTGCTTCCTTTTTTTTTTTTTTTTCCCCACAGTCCCTCTGAATGGGCGCGCGGACCTGCCAAAGACTCTTTGGTACCCTGTCAGTTACAGCGTATGGGGCTGTCCGAGGATAAAAAAAAATAAATAAAAAAAAAGCACACATCCCGGGCCGGCGCCTTTTGATTAGACCTCCACATCCGTAAAGCAATTTATGTTCTTGACAAAAGGGAGACTGTACAGGATTTGATCCAACACCCAGTTTGGGGGACAAACTTTCGAGACAAATAAGTCCCAACTTATTTGGTTGGATATTTTTTCCCCTTCAGAATTTTACATTTAACAAACCTTGATAAAAAAAGAAAAGAAAAAACTTTTTTATAATAGCAACCAGCATGAGGTTCAACTTTTGGAAGCCCTTTTGAAGTCTCCATGTCAGGGAGTGCAGTCAGGCTCCTATAAAGCTACCCTTTGTACTGCAGGGCTGGATTTCATTGAACTCAATTCTCTGCCTTTCCTATTTTAAGACATGGAAGTTTTATTTTCGGGGGTTGTGTCAAAGTCAACGCACCGAAAAAGTCAATGCAATGAAACGGGAATCCTGATCTTCATAGATTACTTTCCCTGACCTCCCCTTATTCCATATCTGTGTTTGTAATGTTATATTCATTTCGTGGCTCGCTCCCTCGCGATCCGTGTGCAATCTTGCTTTACCCTCGGCGGAAACTTCATCATAACAATGAGCGTGCCGGTCTTTCTAATGACCTTCAATCTCATTTTCCAAACCCTCCTTGTTCACCTGTAAAATGATCCGTGGATATGGAAGCCAAGGCCTCCAAAATAACACCGATGCGCTATTGGATGCGCGTTTGCGTTCTTTATATGCAGCCGTCTTTGACTAAACTTCCACAAGTTCAAGATGCCATCAAGGAAAATGGAGCGTCCTGTTTTTTTTTGTCTTCGTCCTTATCCCCGGATCTTCTGTAAGAAAGCATGGCTTATATTGGAATGTGTTTTCTTATCCATTTGCCCTCGATGAAGGACACCTCCCTCTTTCCCCAACACTTTCTCTCCTCTACCTTTCAACGCCCTTCCGCACTTGGTTCTTTTTTTCTCTCCCCCTGACCTGTTTATCCTCTCGATACTCCCACAGCTCTTCCTTGTCTCGCCGCGTCTTGCTGATTAATGCGCGGCTTACATGACCGGATAGGCTGACACATGGCGCCAACTTGATACGACTGCATTGATTGAGTCAGTAAGCCCACTCTGTTCGAGTCTCTCGATGACAACCAGAACAGTCGATGCACTCCAAACTGAAATGCACTGCGGATTACAAAAGGCTACATTTATCGTTAATGCACCTAATACGACCTGGTTATTTCACTACTCAGGCCCCAGTCCACTTACTGTTTGACCCGCGGAATCAAGAAAACCCTTAAATAGAACATATTTGGCATCATGGAGTAGATTAAAATACCCAAGAATGCAACACGCCATTCCTTGAGCTAAAGAAATTTCACGAACCAATATTCAATGTTAGTGATTTGCTGGTGAAGATTCTCAGTCATCCAGGTCATGGTCATTCCAAAAAAAGTAAAAAAACAAAGCAACTGGACTTGTTTTATGTAGTTGAAGACGGTTCGCTTCCTCTCCAGGAAGCTTCCTGTTTCGGTTGAATTTGCATGTTATCTAAACCATTGCAAGGCCTTTGTTGGGTAATGGTATAAAGCTTGGTACTGCACATTACTCCAGACTTTTTGAATTGAGAAAGCTTCCTGGAGAGGAAGCGAAACATCTTCAACTACGGAAAACAAGTCCAGTTGCTTCGTTTTTTACTTTTTTTTTGGAATTTTAAGGTTAAAAAGCCAATTCCTATCCATTAGAACTCTAGTGGACCCAATTTGAGAGCTAAAATTACTCCAAGAGTTCATCAATTGCTAGGTTTTCATCCTTGCGATGAAAAACATCCGAATTTTTAGCACACTTTCAAAAGTTAGCAAAAAAAAAAAAGAAGAAAAATAAAAAACATTCTTCATCCAATTCATTTAGTTTAGGGGGAGCTGATGGAGACGACAGTTTACCAGCCTAACCGACACTTTATGTCGACACTTACGCTGACAGTCACCAATTAACTTGTTGACATGCCTGTTTTTTTGGATAAATATGGACAGGAAGACGCGCAAAACGTAAAGCAGAAAGACCCCACACGAGAAGTTTGGAACGGGGAGCTTCGTATTGACGCGAGCGAGATTTAGACAGCACCGAATTACCAAAAAAAGGACTAAAATCTGGGGAGAAATCTCCTGCATGGGCTCAGAAATGTTTCTGAAGCCCACTGTCAGTGACCATCAGTCTTTGCTGCAGGCATTCGTAGCTGGAAGCACAAGTGGAGAGGAAGCAGAAAACTGTCCTGTGGACTGTCAAAGCAAAAATTTGAAATGTGGTCCTCAAAGTTAAAGTTTCATGTGGGCAGGTATAAAAAAAAAGCAGCAATAAATATATAAAGATAATGACTATGAAGGAGAGCTTGAGATATATTACAAAGAATTGTTCGCAAGCCACTGTTTCTTCCATCCTTAATGTGGCACAGTTTACTTTCCGTTTCTCCGTTGTGTCATTTGCCGAGGGGAAAGCAAATGACAACATTCGCGATGATGAAAGATCTTTCCAACATATAATTTTACTTGACAGTCTTTCCCCTGGCTACAGGAACTTTTAAAGCATTACTCACTTTAGAGTTGGTGCCGAGACAGCGTGTGGGAGAGAAATGAAAGACAACGATGTGCTGTGGGAGAGGGGACTTGCATGGGCTGGAATCTATTTTTCCACAGCACTCGGGCGAACTTACCCAAATGTACAGAGCATTTATTAAAATTACGCACAAGCTGATATGATTTAAAGCTCCCTGGCTGACAGCCCTGTGAACAAACATTCGTTTTATCTCTTATCGTTTAAAGCTGCCCTCTGCGAGTTCAACTGTTTAGACTCAAACTCGGCGTAATCCCCGCACTCCTTTATTCAGTGTCACTCAACGAGTGTTGGGGGTTTTTCTTTCATTTTGAACTTCTTACCAGAAATCTTAGATTTGTTGCCCTTCATAGGAAGATAAGCCAGAAAATATGTTCTTCTTGAAAAACTGTTGTGTGTTTTTAGCCGGTAAGCACCCTGGAGATGCCATCGGCAGCCCACCTCCCCACTCCCAGGCGTCTTTACTGTATTCCGACCTGAAATGTCTGTGGAGCTACTGGAGGAAAGGATAACTGTCATTTAATTATATGTGGTCCCGAGAGGACAAACTTGACTGCGGAGATTCACAGATCTAACAGTGATTACCATCTTCCACTTATCTAATGTGGGGGGCTAGAGTGTATCCGGTTTTGGAAGGAGAATCCAGACATCCCTGTCTCTAGCTCATTCTGGGAGATCCCAATACGTTTCCAGGGTAGAAGACATGTAGTATCTCCTGTGAGTTTGTAGTTTTCTTTGAGAAAGTAAACCTAAAAAAGGGATTGCCTCCATTGTGTAGGATGTGACAGACTGAAACCCTGCAGAGGGAGCTTTTTTCAACCAGTTGCATTCAGGATCTTGTTTTTTTGGTCATGGCAATAGGTAAGGCTGCACAAATATTTTGAATTTTTGGTTCAATTTAGATTTTTTTCTTAGATTAACACAAAAATATGTTTTTTTTTTCAGTCTTTTCTTTTAAACACTACCTCCTTCGCAAGAATGCTCGTTTTATAATTAACTACTTCCCTCTGCATCTCAACTGCTAATGTGTGAATCACACAGGCTAACATGTTTTGCCCAATTCTGGTCTATGCAGATTGGTAATATTGAGCGTGTAAAGATCTTTTTTTTTTTCCTTTAAAATATTTGTTTTATGATATCATCTCATAGATACCCAAGTGTTAAAAACCAAACCAAAAAAATATTCAAGGAAAGAATCATGTTCAACGGCAAGTCAAGATTCACGGTTAAGTTCAAGAAATGCTTTGTTTTTCCTTAACTTGATCAATAATCATATTAAATAATTCGGATTTCAACACTGATCAAAATAATAACGATTATATATTTTTTCCGCCATAATCAAACGGTCCTAACATTGATAAAGTTAAGAAAACACCGGTGCATCCCTGTTAAACAGAACGTCATAGATTTCATTTCGGTAGAGAGTTACATTTATAAAGATGTTATGCATTATTAATATTTTTCTCAGACTTCATCCTGCTATCACTCATGAACAACATACCATTCTGCTTGAACTCGTTTGGCTGAAACAAGAGACTCACCCCTGACCCAGAGCATATATTCCAACAAGCTCCCAACTGAGAGCCATGAGCGCCAGCTCCTGTAAGGCTGAAGTCCCCCACAGACATCATAGATACAACACACTTTGAAATATCTTTACAGCTGCAGGACGGATGGCGATGAAACTTTTAACAGTCATTGTTCCCGGAGAATGAATCGTGATCAATGAACTGGTGATCCGTTGACCTTTTTTTATACCGGTAAATATTTCACCACACGATCGCTTCACACCGTCAGGCCCGCTTGCATGGAAGAGTGCAAGTCTCCATTTAGGAGAAGAGCTTGCAGCATAGCACCCCTCTGATAATGCATCTCATCAGGAGAATTAGCGAAATCCGTGTTGACGTCTGGTTTAGGCTCTCAGGCTTTGTAATGTTCCCTCTTTGGGGCATCATACCATGCACAAAGTACATTATCAGTCTCCCCTCCCCTTTCAGAGAGCATGGCTCTATCACCCTCCTGACAAGTGCTGCCATCCCTCATTTGGACACCAGTGTTATCCAATTGGCAGTGCTCACATTACTGAGCTGCCTCTCCCTTTCTCTTGCTTGCTTGATGCGCACCCGCTGACGCTGCACAATAGCAACTTTCTCCGGGCCGCTGGACAAGGGGGGGGGGGGGGGATTTTTAGTTGAGGTCCCATTGTGTCGGGGCTAATTCCAAATCAGCCAGGACCATTCCAAACGGGCGTGTTCATTGTGCTGTATTAATCTTCAGGTGAACTGATGCTGAACTCTTTACAGGCAGAGGGAGGCTGTATAATTACTTGCCAAACACACCGGGGAGAGAAAAGAGAAGGCAGGGCCATTCCGACTCCCCTTTTCTACTCCCTCGCCTCCGATCTGAGCAAACATCCTGCTGCCGTTTACCAACATTTTTGCTGTTTACGATTTTCTGCGAAAAAAAAGGCGTCGGGCTCCCCATCGTCGGGATAAAAGCACATTAAAATAATTAATCCTAATCTAATTATCGCATTGATAGCTTCGGCAAAAAAAGAGAGACGCACTGCATCAGTTGCTATTGTATGTGCAAGGCTGTGAGAAATGTTTTTTTTTTTTTTTGTCTTTGTCACAAATCTGAGTTAACACACCCAAAAGCAGCTTTTTTTCTACATATTTCTATATGAGAGTAGCTTTTGGTGGCCACTGCTACCTTTGGACGGTCGTTTTAAGTGGAAACACCTTTTCTGCATCACTTTGGAGGAATTTTGGCCTCTTCTGTGCAACATTTTGTTCTAATTCTGCCGGAGGATTTTTTTTTTTTACATGAATTGTCAGATTAGTATCATGGCTACAACGTTCCAACTGGATTTACTTTGACTACACTTGTTTCTCTCAATCCGGTGGTGAGTCGCTGGTTTGATTTTGGACAGTCCTGCAGCGCAACACAACTGCAATTGAGTCAGAGAAGACATTTTTGCAAGACCCAGTCAAGTCTTGAGTAACTGTCTCAAGACATTTGATCAAATTTATGATCATACAGCTTGCCAGAAATCTGCTACAGGCTAGTTTATATTGTTTGGACATTGTTCAAATTAAAACTTTAACCCTTTAAAAAGTATAACTGAGTTGACTGTGTTAACACCTGCATGTTCATGTTGTTCACTCGTCACTATACAATAATGCAATAAATAAAATTTGAAATGTTTTTTTTTTTCTTTTCTTCACTCTGAGCCGAAGAATTTTTAATAATACTGGGAAACAGTATTTTTTTTAAATCTACACTTCATGCCTTTTTTTCCCCGAATTATAAATTGTAAACACAGTCCAGTAAAAGTAAATAAAAGAAGGTGATTTCTGAATGAAAGCAACAAGAGATTCATTAATTTCAAAATTCTTAGCATTGCGGCGAGAGAATGTCGACGGTACAAACCTGCCCAGCAGTTGCAGTCTGTAGGCTGCATACTGGCTTCCTTTGACTTTCCATTTTATGAAAATGCTACTAAGACTCAAATCTCACACTTGGAGTCAAGTCAAGTTTTTAGAGCACCAGTCTAAGTTGAATTTGAAGGATTGATTTTTGCAACTGAGGGCGACTTGATTGGGAGTTTAAAACGCAGGAAACCATCTTTGACTTGAGCTCTAGATCGCCAACGGATGATATTCTCCTTCAGGATTTTCTGGTAGACAGCGGTGTTTATAGCTCCATCAAATGTCACCAGTTGTTCCGGTCCTAAAGCGGCGCGAAACAATGACACTACCGCCACCAAACGTCTGACTAGCAGTATGATGTTCTGTTAGTTTTTAACCTACATGTAAAATAAATATTTCCAAGAAGACTTTTTGGCTCCACTTTTGTCCCGTAAGTCATCAGTTAATTTTCCCATATGCATTGATCTCTTTCAATTTCTCTTTTGGGCTACCTATATATACACAATATAGTGTAATTTGCATAAGTGAAATAAATATACTGATAGGAGACTAAAGCCGGCTCCAGCCCATATTTGCTCTAACGTTAGTTCAAAGGTGTCCCAAAGCATTTAAAATTACTTATGGACCCTTTACAGACAGAAATGTCAGTGACTTTGTCATCTCTTCGGGGTATAATGTGTTGTTTTCTAGATTTTTCAGCCTATTTCATGTTGTCAGACAAGTTTTAAGTTAAAAGCAATTTCTTGATGGAGTGAATCAAATCTGGGTGTGCCTGTTGAAATGGATCTCAGCTGTCAAACAAATTCAGTTGCTAAACATTAATTCAATTGTGTCTTCCCATTGGCCCAGGTTATTCTGAATAGATTTTCTCTTAATGAAATTTTAATTTCATATTTACTCGGGTTACCTTTGAGTTGAGAACGTGTTTAGATTCCTTTTTTAGTGTGACAATAAAACTGAATGAATCTTTTTCACAGCACTGTACAGTTTTTCCCCATATTTCGTTATGTTACAAACATCTTCTAAAACCGTTCCTTTTCTGTAAAGAAATCCAAGAAAACAACAACTGAGAAGCATCACTGGAATTTTTAAACACACGAACCATAACAAGCACATTAGTATTCAACACCTCTGTTATGACACTCAAAATTGAGGACAGCTGCATCTGATTTGCACCGATAATTTTTAAGATGCCTCCGTAACTCTGGAGTCCACCTGAACTAAATCCAGTTGATTGGATGTGATTACGAATAGAACACACTTGTCCTTTAAGGTCTCCCAGTTATTAGTACACATACTAGAGCAGAAACCAAGCAATGAAGTCAAGGCAATTGTCTGCCAACCCCCCCCGAGACTGCACTCTGTCAAAGTAAAAATTCTGGGGAGGTAAACTAAACAGTTTGCTCCGGACAGAGCATCACAATAAGCTCTGTGGTCCCTGTTATCTGGTGAATGAAAGAGGGCTGAGACCACCGCAAGGCTCCCCAGTTCTAATCAACCGACAAAACTGAGCAACCCGGAAAGAAAAGGGCTTGGTCATAGAGGATAACAAAAACCCAATGATCATGTCAGGAGAAAAGAAATAAATAAAAGTTGGACATTTCACATAACCTGGCTTACATCATTGCTACTGTGCACCAAAAAAAAAAATCAGAATCAGACCACAATTTAACTTTCAAAATGACAACACTGAAAGAAGTCAGTGTTTAATTTCTTTGGTGGCCCAGCTAGAAGCTAAGCTTCAATCCAATGTTTAATCCCTAAAAAAAAAGAAAAAAGAAAAAAAAAATATTTCAAAATGGCCGACTAACATGCTGGTCGTCCAACCAGACTAAGCTTGTGAAGACCCTTAGAGAAAAATTGACAACATACCCAAGAAGACTCAGGGATGGTATTTCTGGTTAAATCTCAGCGACTACCCGGGAGACACTGAAGCCAATGTCTGGAGCTGAAAGACTTGCTTTTCTTTTCAGTCCTCCATCTTTGCACCAGCTCCTTCACAGATTGTTTCACACTCCCGTGAATCTTTCTTATCATGTATTTGGAAGTGATTGGGTTAGTTAAAATACTGAACCCATTTTTTGATAGGTACGTCACTAATGGCATATCAGGAAGCAAAATAAATAAATCTGTCAGAAATTTTCAAAAGCAAGCTTTTCCAAGTCTAAGTCACACCTGGAGTCCCCCCCTCCCCACACACAAACACACACACAACTCAGATTCAAGTATCAAGTCTACAGCCATGTAGGTTAGGGTAGATTCCAAACCTGTACTTAGACCCAAATTATTACATGAGCACGTAATAATAATAATTATGTAATATTTGTATGTATGTAATAACTGTATCATATGTAGTAATTATTAAACATTTTTACATCAGCATGTAATTATTGTATTTCAGTATTTTTATTAAGAGCTATCTTTTAAATATTTATCAATTTACCATGCAAATACCCACTAAAGGATGACAAACATTACAAAAGAACACAACAGAGGTTGTTTTTACAAAGAATTGTGTGCGAATGGAGTGAATGCCTGCAGCACCAGGTATCATCTGTGCCGATTCCTGCTTCAATATAGCACATTCACAGTTGATTTGTTTATAATTTCTCATAAAAGGTGACTGGTCTTAGGGTTATTTTGTGAGCTATGGTCCTGTGGGAACAGAGAGCCCCGCATATTAAAATGATAAAACGGCGGCAACACAAGGAGACCGCTCCTCATTCAGCAACATTCTTGACCGGGTGTAAGTTGTTGTTTGGGGGGAGGGGGTTGTCTTCATCTGAGTGTTATTAAATAAAAAATAAAAACATAAAGCTCAAAGTAATCAAATAATAAGTCACTTATTTCTGCACATATGATTCAGAGCTGGAGCCAGAAAGTGGAAAGAGGTGCAGATAATGAGTCAGTAATTAATTTATCAAATATAAAGAGTACTGCATTTTTGTTTTCCTATAAATGATTTGAAAAATAAATAAATGTGCAGACATTTTATTACTTTTGTCTTAGTCTATGTCAAACTAGGTGAAAAAAAGAATGAACATTCTGATTACGTCACAAATTAGTAAAATATTCTAAAATGCAATATTTAAAAAAAAAAACATTGTAGGCTTTAGTCTACAATATGTTTCCCCCTTTTTGATCTAAATACAACAAAATAACATCTGTTTACATAAAGTTACCAGTCTGCTGCAAGTTGTGATATTGGACTTTTGATTTTGTGATAAATGTGAATGCAAACATGCAAGCAGGGGCGCACCAGTATGAAAATCTGGGCCAATATTGATATACAACAATGCTTTTAATGTTATGGTCAAAAACTGACATGTACCATACTTTGCCCAAAGCATTGGGTGTTGATATCGGCCCAGTTTTACTTATGGGACTTATACAGACATTAATGCAGGTATATCATGCATCCCGAGTTTTAAACCATGGCTGTGACTACTTAGGAAACACTTTATATTATAGGTGTTCATTCTTATAATATAAAGCTGTTTTTTTTATTTTCATTACAGGGTAATCGGCTCAGATATTTGAGGAAAATACTCAAATCTATTTTAGGATATACCTGCATTTTAACAGAATGTCGATTCCTTTTGGTGGCACTTTATGCCAAACCTTAAAACAGACCTCCGTGCATGCACACATAAGGTCACGCGCTGCACAATCGTTTCTGGTTAGCTGCCATTATTAGTGTGGTTCCGTGTCTCCTAGAGCCCTTCCGTTGTAGAATGAAGGGAGGCTGAAGTGGAGGAGGTTCGCAGAGTTCTGTGGTAACCTAAATAATTACACGCCCTGTTCTCCCAGAGTGATTAATTATATCTGCGGAAAGGGATTTCTTATTTTAGAGCCCTCCACAGACAAGTGCTGGTGGTGAAAAAGACAAGAAGAAGGAGGGAGAGACGAAAAAGGCAAAATACAAGAAGGTCCTTATCATACCTTTCTTGACAGATTTAGGCTGTTTGTAAGACTTGCAAAGTAATATTTTTTTTTTCCCTCTCTGGTCAGCTTGCAGAAGCTGCACTGAGAACATGATGGATTTAAAGGGAATCAGTGTTTTACTGTGGGTATAATTAGCTGCTTTTGAGGATCCTAACAGGATACTGAATGATTTTTTTTTTCTTCCTATGCCATTACATATAACATTTGGGAAGGATTAGTAGTTCTCATGCCCATTACTGCGCATAAATTCTTCATTTTCCTTATCTGTATGCAGCAGAGTGGCCCTCCCCAAAAAGGTTCTGCGAACGTACATGCCTCCTTTTTTTCTGGCTGGGAGGGTATTCCCCTTTGGATGACTGCATGCGGTCCGATTTGCCACATTGGGGACCTGGATTTAAATTTGTTATGATGCAGCTTAGCATAGACTTGGAATGGGGGATGCGGCAGGAGGTCATAGCGCCGCTGAGATGACTGGTGCAAATCTCATCAGGCTCTAACCTCAGTGGCCTATAGCATGCTGGAAAGCTCACATTTGCACGCACCCATCATGAATACCAAATAAAATCGGCACCTTCTAGAGGCTAAAGACACCTCCGCTGTGTAAAATCGGGCTAAGACATATGGCCGACTATGAAATATTCAAACGGATGCCCATAAGATTTACTGACAGAGAGCAAATTGTTAGAAACAGAATAAAGATTTCACACATTATTTAGACATATGATGCTTTGCAAAAGTATTCAAGCCCTTGAAGTTTGTCACTCTACAACCATTTAGCTTCTTCTCTTTTTGCAAATACAAATCTGAAAAACGGTGGTGTTAAATTTTACGGTTCACCTAAACCTCAGGGGTTTCAAATTCAGAATTCAAAAATGCAAAGACGAGGGCAAAGCGTCGAACAAGCCAAAAGCATTCAATCCTCCTTAGTGGCGACATTATTTATACACCTCGAAACAGGAAGACCGGGCTAAAAGAGTATTAAAAAAGCCCCAACAGGTAACTTTGGAGGAGCTGCAGAGATCCACAGCTCAGGTGGGAGAATCTGCGAAAACCCTCGAGATACCCTCCTCACTATGATGACTGCATAGTTCAAAGTTTAAGCAAGGGTATACCTTTCGGTTTGTGTGCCTCGTGCTGTATTTTAAATATATAGAAAGCTACACCACTGCGAAATCTAATTTTAATACAGAGAACTCCAGTATTGTTTCAACACTGCATCAGGAAAGTAGGTTAGGCAAATGATTGCGGGTCACAGCTCGGCGCCGTCGGGCATATATCTCCATCCACCGGCACTACGCTCAAAAGCAAAGTGACGGCGAACTTAGTAACCATGCCTCTACCGCACTCCTAAATGGGTTATAATCTTAGAAATGCTTTTAACCTTTTCACAGATGTGGAAGCACCGATGACACAATCAACTCGTCTATTAGTGAATCTGTCAGCGGTTCTACCCCCCACCCTTTCTCGTAGTCCCATGCAGCACTGCCTGTACCAAACCATCTTTTTTCCACAAGAGAAACATTAGAAAGCTCCTCTTCCTTCCAACGTGGGGATTCTGGCTCAAACACGGCTTACTTCCTTTCTTGCATATCTGCGCTTCGGGGGGTGAAAGGGCTGATCATGATGAGTATGCAGCAAAATGATGGGCCATTTTAGACTTTGGGAGATGAGAGGAATAGAAAATGCAAAGCCCCCGTCCTTTCCACTGAACTGGAGCCGCAACAATGTAGATCCTCTGCGGAACTCTTCCTGTCATGGCAACAACTTCATCGTCTTTGAGTAACTTTTCATAATCGCTGCTGTTTGGATATGTACCCCCCCCCCCCTTTCCCCTTGACAAAGTGATCATGACAACCTCTGCAAAGTCAGGTGTGAGCCACACGCTAATTCAGGACTTTTGTTCGAGCCATAATTCCGACTCTTTGTCGCTTTTCTTCACAAGGTAGTTCAGCTGTATCCAGAAACTTTTAGCAGAACAAAGAGGTTACGTTGGCGTTTCGATTCAGTCAAATACCTGTGTACTTAGTGCTCGCTCGCCGCGTCGTGGGTTGTTTTGCGACTTTACCTCAAAAACAACCACCTTTGGGCACGCCGCGTCGGATAATTGTTTGCCACTTTACTTCTCACTCAGTCCACACTTTCGAACAAATGAAAAGTGCTTTTAATTAGCATCTTCCATTGGCCATGGCCAAGAAAGCTCCATCTGACTTTTTTTTTTTCTGCCGCAAGAATCAGGAACGCGTCGATCCAAAGCCGAATTAGAGCTCCTAAATCCAACTGCCAAGAAACTCGGGGCCTTACTCAGACGGGGCTCTCAGGTTAAGTTGTCCACTGGCAAAACGTCGGCAATATCAAAGTTGCGAGTGCTTCTTGCCAAGCGCAAACAGAAAACCTGCAGTGCTCGACTTTTAAAAATGTTTTCTTGTAAAGGAATGCACACCAGCCACTCTGTCTGATACACCTGCTCAGGTGTCATTTAAAATAGTCTGCTGTTTGCATCGCGTCAACTCAACGAATTTAGACATATAAGCTTGCTGACGTTGAAGTTGAGCATCAGGATGGGAAGAAATGGTTTACTGTTGGAAAATGGGTAGACAGATTGGAAAAAAACAACCTTGCCTGGTTCGATAGATCTTACTTTCACCTTCTACGTTTCCAGGTCACTGTCGGAATAAAGTGCAAACGTGAAAGCATGGATTTATAGTGCATTGTATCAAGGGTGTAAGCGTGGCCAGTTTCATGGCACACTCTGGATGCAACTGTCATTTAGCCACTTGAGGTGTTCATAAATGACAGTCATCAGATGATGGAGATTAAAACAGTATTATACGTATTAGTCGAGTTCCTTTAAATCGAGATTAAAAACACATTTGTTTAAAATTGCCTTTGAATGTTCAAGTTAAACTGTTTTACTGTTTTTAAATGTTCTTTTTTTCTACATTCTATCCCTACTTGCTTTTATTCATATATTTTAATCATGTAAAGCACTTTGCATTGTCTCTGTACTGAATTGTTCTATATAAATAAATCTGCCTTGCCTTGCCTAGAAAAATTGCTCTTATGGTTATATTCCTACTGTGTATCAAGTGGGTTTATTATTTTAATTAGAGCGCTGTTGCTGTTTTGAAAATGAAATTAATCTCTAGAATCACTCCTTGGTTCTAAGTGCTACATTCCATATTTTATTTAACTCCCAACATTTATTGAGGGAATTGTAACACAATTAGAATCCACAAAACAATTTTACAGTAAAACATTTGTTCAATATACTTTTATTTCCTGATATAAAATCATAGTTGAGTATATTGCTACTTATATGAAACTAAATTTAACAGCTTGTAGCTTTAAAGCATGAATTTTAATCCTGATTGTAGGAGTGTGGGTAAAGAAATTGTGCGCTTCCCTCAGACTGCTGTTTCAGAAAGATCTTTACATGCTCACAAAACAAATATATAGATTCTAAGAAAATATGCAGACTAAATAAACAACCATTATTGGCGTCTGAACTGCTAGAATAGATACACAATTTACCTGGAATTAAAGTGCAGGCAGAATTATATGAGATAGTCTCAAAGACATACTCATTCCCTTTTTAGAACAAAAGGTGATGAGTTCAAGCAAAGACGAAAAGGATTGAGATGGAGTGTGGAAACGCAGACAGACATAAAGACGGCTTAAGGCTTGACTCTAGGGTACTTAAAAGATAACGCCTGATATGTACCGTTCATTGAAATGAAGCTTAAACGGCTCGGAGTTTAGAAGAACAGCTTCAGATGGATTCTAAAGAACTACCAAGGCCTCAACATGCTGGGAGCTTTTAAGAGTTTGGTACTGGCTGACGGTAAAAATCAACCTAAACCTTTTGTCTTGAATAATTTAAATGTAGCGTTTCTGTAGTTCTACGCCATGATTATCCATGTCGGGTTTTTTTTTGCGGCCAGAAAAGCAATATTTCTGTTGCAAGTGAGGGAAACTTGTAAGATAGTCTTAGAAACTTAAGTTTTGTAAACCTGGACAACGGTGAGTGGTCTATGCCTGTCTCAAACCGAATGTTTCCTTTGAAATGATAGAAGATAAATAATATTTAACAAGTCAAATGTACTAAAGTATTAACTAAGTGGAAACAAGTACACGTGGACAGTAAATCATTATATATATATATATATATATATATATATATATATATATATATATATATATAATCCATCTTCAGTTTTATATACAAGCATATATTTTGATTTTTATGAAGTGTTCATAAAAGGGGGAGCATACTGTAGCAGGAGACTATACCCTCAACTTGTCCTTCCACTTCTGCCAGTTTCCTTTTTGATTACTGTATATAAAAGACACTGGCACCAGAAAAAAAAAAAAAAAAAAAAAAAAAAAAACCTTTGTCCAATTCCTTGTGTTTTATCCTTTTAACTTTTTAGGGGCCAACATTTGGGGCTATTGTTCACATGAGCTAACAGAGTTTAAAAAAATAAAGAAGTCCGTAATCCTGTTGTATTTTTATGTTAAACCACCTTAAAAAGTGTCCTTACCTGTGGACTTCATAGTAAAATACCGTTTATACTCACAGATGACTGGTTTTCTGTCTGCAGGCAGAACGCGTGACAAAACCCTTCAAGAAATTTTGACCAGAAGGTTGGGCCTTTTTCTGACTCAAGTCTCTTCAAACACCTTTGCCATCTTTTCTTCCCCTTCTCTTGTTCCTTACAAACCCTGGAAAAATAATTCTGTCAGGACGTTAAGGTGGGTCACTAAAAAATGATGAAGCTATCTTCTGTTATGCGTCCTCTTTTTTTATGGGCCAAGAATGCCCGCGGCCATGCCTTTATGGACAGTGTCTTGACATTTCCACTAGAATCCAAATGAAGACAAGTACGTTGGATCTAAGGAAAGAATTCCCTCTATGACCACAAGGTAAGGGTACATTTAGAAAAAAAAAATATATATGTTTGACACTTGTCAGATTTTGACACTTAGTACGTGGATTTAGTTTCAAAAACAAAACAACACCTTAAAACCTACATAGACATAGCTAAACCCAACGCTGTCAAAGGATGATATTGCATCGGGGACACAGGCCAAGAGGCAAATACGGCTGCCAAATGGCTTCCTGCAGTCAAGACAGTGAGAAAGAATCCTATAAGTAGGAGCAATTCAATTTTAAGGTTTAACAAGTAGTGATGAGAAGAACCTTCACACAGATTTATGAACCACAGACAGGGGGAGATTAATTTGGCTGGGCTGTTGTAGGCTCCTCAGTGGAACATAAGATTAAAAACCAATTCAGACTTGTGCTGGTCCCAAGCCTACCTCACGCTTTGCCTTTACCATGTTGTTCTATTCTCCTATATCCTCCATTACAATTATAGGCTCATGATCCAATATGCAAATTAAGTCAATTTTACTCAAGTGACTTTTACGTCAGCCAATTCCGACTTAACATCAAAGACAGCTGCTTGAAGCCAGAGGCGATTTAACAAGCTGGTTTATTTCAAGCTGCAACTACACATGCGGGTAAGATAAAGTTGCACTTTTATTTTTTGACTGGCTTTAAATTAGGGCTGGACGATAATTCAATATTGATATGTATTGATCGATAGATGGATATCGATAGAAAAAAAAAGGGTCAATAAAAAGTTCAATAGAACAGTTTTCTTTCCTTTTGCATTCTAGTCTATCATGTAGGTTGATATAACAGCCATTACGTACTCTCAACCAATCACAAACGCAGACCCAGGAACTCTCCGCCCCCCCAAGCTCCGCCCCCAAGCTCCGCCCCCTTCAAAGAGTTAAGAGAGCATGCGTTCTTTTTAATTTTTTAAATACTTGCATTTTTGGTTAAAAAGTTGGTTGAATAAAGCATCGAGTGTGAATTCAGTGTTTGTGCGTTCTGTATATAAAAATGGGGCAATAAGCAGCAGCATAAAATGGCCAGGGCTGCACTTAAAATGTATGTTTTGAAATTGTTGATAATTATCGATATCGATCAATAGGATTTCTATTTATCGATATGCTTTTTTCCTATATCGTCCAGCCCTACTTCAAATCAGCTTTTCTGACACTTTAAACCAGCTTTTCATTTTGGCGGCTCAGAGACGTTAGCTGATAGCCAACCTCATTCTAGCTGGTAACTAAAGTCTTTTATATGCTAGGTAACATCCTTCAGGTGAAGAATACAATTTTAATTATTTTTGCTAACATAAGTATTTCAAAGCCGATTCTCTGAGATACAGGGAGCCAGTGTAAGGACTTTAGAACTGGGGTGATGTGCTCTACTTTCTTCATCTTAGCGAGGACGCGGGCAGCAGCGTTCTGGATCAGCTGCAGCTATCTGATCGACATTTTTTATCAGACCTCTGAAAACACCGTTGCAGTAATCAATTGGACTAAAGATAAATGCATGGATTACTTTTTCCAGGTCCTGCTGAGACATTAGTCCCTTAATCCTGGAAATGTTCTAAAGTCCTAATGACCTAAACTTCTGATTCCGGTGTATTAAAGCAGAAGGAGGTGTAAAAGTCAAAATTGACCGGTCCTTGATGGCAGCGGTTTGAGAACCCCGATTTCTATAGCTATGGGATATAATTAGGAAGGCATAAAATGAAAAAAAAAAATGGGCTTAAAGGGCTTAACAGACCCGGAACCGGATGTGAAGCTTTTAAAAATTCCAACTGAATACTCACTGGGTGAGGAAGTATTTATTCAAATTTTATATTTGCAGTTCATTTTTGGTTTGTTTGCTCACCTTCTGTATTTTTTTTTTTTGGGGGGGGGTGTGAGAATTACATGGGACAACACAACTCCCTTTAGTTTTGTGTTTCAACAAGATGCACAAAGCATGGCGCGCTACTTAAAACAATTAGTTTCAGGACCCAACCTGCTCCTTTCGTCCTCACAAAACTAGCGCCAGCTTTTTGCGGTGAATACCTCATTCAGGAGGCGACCCGAAGCCGCTAACTGTTAGCGCCGTGCGAGTGGTAAGATAAGATGTTTTGTGAGAACCGCCTCCAAATGGCAGGGATACACACACACGCGCGCGTCTGCTCATCCACACTCCGAAGCTTTGTGATGCAACACCTCGAACTGAATCACACATGCAAGCGTAGTGTGAACCAGACCCCAGAGAGTGTAGGGAGATAAAACACAGAATTTAAATTATTCAATTCAGACAGGGCTGGCTTTTTTTCTTTCCTTTTTTTTTTTTTTTTTTTTTTTTTTTTTTTTTTTTTTTCTTTCTTTTTTTTGGCAGAACTAAAAAAGGATATCTGAATTTGAAAAGAACTCCCTTTTATTTTGTCCGTCTCCTCCTTTGCTGATAGGACTGTATGAAATCTGCCAGCGACTGCTGCTACAAAACGTGGAGCTGCAGAGATACATTCATTTCTTTTTGGATCCACAAGGATTCAAAGTGAATTGTCCCATATTAAAAAAAAAAAAAAAAGAAAAAAAAAAAAAAGCTGGCCTCAAGATGCGGTAGCCTTCGAGTTGTTAATAATTTCCTATTGCTGAAAATGTGTACTCCAACTAGAAAAAATCCTTTCCTCCCTCCTCAGAGAACAGATCTTTTTATTTGCCGGTTGCCTTTGAATCCCCCAACCAAGGCCGCAACCGCCAAAGGAACACTTTTAATTCATCAGCGGGGGGAAGACATTGAAGGCTCTTTCTGGATCATTGGACAGACAGCGTCTGAAGCCTGAAAGACAGGGCGAGGGAGCGAGGTGCGGAAGGCGGAGAAAAGAGGAGTGACTTGGTAATTTAAAAACTCTCCCGCACAGAACGAGTGAATGACTTTGCAAACAGTGGAACAGAAAGGCCTCCGCCGTTTAATTATAGAATAATTGTCAAGTCCATAACGACGGAGACCTGCGAGCTGGAGTTGAGGGAAGAGGGACAGCTCTGCGAAAAAAAAAAACGTAATTAGCTGAATATCATTTCTCTTCGCTCTCGGGGCCACTGTCGAGTGTAAGAGGTGGAGGAAGAAAAACACAGACGAGCTCGTTTCAAGATAAAACTGAACACACCGTCACAGTTTAGATCTTCAGTGACTTGGATCAATATGCAATTACCTATGGAGGAAGGAACACCTCCACTCTCGCCGTCTTCTTTCCCGTGAAAAGAAACACAACGGCAGCCATCGACTGTCGGCGCGTCCAAACCGGGAAACAGATGTGCTTCTGCTTTCTTCTGTTTCAATTAACAATTCAAAACAGAAACGAAACAGTTCATTTAGCTCTCTGTCTGGGTAATGGTTTCGTCTCTCTGCGATAACTCAATGGTTAACGGTGTGCCCTGCCGGGTGAGGCTGAAATATGAAGCTTGTGAATGGTGGGTTCGACGGGGGGGCGGGAGACTCCCGGCGCTGTCCGAGGTTCTGGCATGGATAGAGATGGAGGGTATCACTAGGGCTTGGGACCCTAAACGGTGGATTCCATTTTCTAGGTGAGAACTGTTACTGCTGTCGGGAAATTACTACATTGTTTAATGTAGGTGCATAATCTCACCCTAAAATAGAAAAAAATAAATAAAAATACAAGTTTTTAAACTGAGTACATTTAATCTAACCTGACCCTAGCAAGATGTATTTCGCTCTGCCTAGCTTATTTGAAGGCTGGGCCTTATCAAAAATCCTTGCATATGATTGGATAAGCCACTTGTCTGTCATCTTTATCAACGTGCTATTTCAACCACTCACACCGAAGCTAACCCGTGACGCTGTGAGAGTGTTTGTGGCTCTAGTGGCACGCATTTTATTGACAGTGAGCTGACAGGAAGAGGGGGGAAGACAGGCGGCAAAGCGCCGTGGGTCGGAGTCGATCCCGGGCCGAGGACTAAAGGCCTCCTAACATGGTTCGCGCTAACCGCTCCGCCACGGGCGCCACCCGGAAAACAAAACTTGCTAAATCCGGTCATGAGAGAGGGGCGAAAACATCATTTCCACCAACAAAAGCCTTCAGACCCGTTCTCTGATGTTCTTTTAATGAAACAATACTAGGTAGATTGGACAACACGGAAGAAATAGCAGCATCAATGTTAACGCTTGCTTCCTCGATGCGAGCCGCCATTGCTGTCTGAATCAGTCTCACGGTCGCTTCTCCACTATGTCACATCTATGAAACTCCAGTACTGCGTCCTGATTGGCTGGACAATAAAAGTGGTTGGAGAAATCACTCTGTATGGGAGAGGTCCCAGATGGATGTGAGTGAAGCTAGACGGAGCAATATCAATCTGGCTAGGGTCAGGTTACATTTAATAAGCCTAGTCTTTAAATTGTCCAGAGTCTTTTGTCCACTCTTCTGCTCTCATCCCAATGAGTTTTTTTTAACAGGATTTAGGTCCGATGAATGGGTAAAGCTTGGAAGATGCTTTCTTTTGGGTCTACTGAACCACTTCTGTGTTCTGACCCTGTTACACCCAGGTTCGACCCGTTTTCAATTTCCTCCTGTTACCTAAATTAATTTAGTTACACCAATTTATTTTTATTTTATTTTTTTCACTGTTAGGAAGATGATAAATTAAATAAAGATTGTTAAACAGGATAAAGCCAACAGAGTACACATACAATAAGTGTTTGGTATGGTAATAGGAACATTTAGACTGTTAGATGGTGGCTGAGTGCTTCCAATATGATCGTTGGCATTTGTTGATTATGCTCATTCAACACTCAACATAGGGTTAAGTTTTAGTATTTGAAAGAGTGGTTAGGGTTAGGGACCCAGCCCCACAGCAACACACAACCACTCCAAAAACTGACATGCCTCCCATACAGCTGGTTGCCATTTAGATTGCCTCTACTGGTAGTTATGAAGAATAAGCAATCGTTACATAAGCATACATCATTAACAAGGGATTGCTTGGGGTAATATTTGAAAGTAAGCTGATTTTTATCTCTTTTTACCTAATATGTATGCAAGATCTTTGATGTACCGTCTTGAAACGTGTCAGGCAGCAGGAGCCAAGTTCCCATCTGTGTGAGTTTGATAAAAAAAAGAGAAGACGAGTTGGACTGCTAGTTTGTCAACGTTATGCCAGTTCAAAAACGGATGGCCACAGATTTCAAATTAAATAAAAATCACCAAAGCTTTTGTTAAAAGCTTTATACCAGTGGCACTCTCACATTACAGGAAAATATTTACAAGGATCCCCTTTAAAAATCCCTCACAGGTGCAAATTAGAAAATCACTAAAAACTCAATTTAAAAAGCTCAATTTATAATTGAAGTTGTGACATACCAGCTGGAGTTTACAAATACTCTAAGCCTAACCATGTTAATTTAGCTGATTGTGGCTTACATCTAATGAAACCATGAAATTCCAAAAATAATTACTAAAAAAAATTCTAATGGATTCTTTTAAATAGTCATGTCAGCCTGCTGAAAAGTATGGAGCTACTTTTGCATGAATTACTGCATTGATGTAGAGTCTGTGGTGACTCTTAAAGTACCCAGTTCACATCTGGTGAATCTTCCCAACCTCATTAAAGGGGTAAATTTGATAGCTGCGCATGTCAGAGTGGTTTTATTCTGAATAAAGCCAGGTGCATATACACAGACATTATGACTGGATTAATTGAGTTTGTGTACAAATACATTTTAATACGATGGTGACATTCTGAGCACGTAAATATAGCTAATGATGTTTAAGCTTTGTTGCTTTTGCACATTGTATTCTAACCAGATTGTTTCCTTCCACTCAACATTCCATTAATATGCTATGAAAAAGCACTGTGAAAACAGCCAGCTTTTTCAGCAATAACCATAACAGGCTCAAAACCTAACACTGCATTAAAAAATCATTGAGAGATGCACCTGTAACCAAATCACTTAACATTACAAACCAGTAAAGAACCACGCTTTGTGTTAACTGTAATTGTCTTACATTGTTCTGATTTCCCAACTGCGTTGCACAAATGATTGTATATTTCTCCTGCTTGGCCTGTGAAACCCATTTTGTGAAACATCAAATAGTGAAACCGGTTGCACATGTTGGAACATCATGACAGCCCCCATCCTCAGCCTGGCTTCCAGATTAAGCAGCTGCTCAGACCTGATTGTGTCCTCTCAATGGGGACCAAATGAGACATACGTCTTCTATGGCTGCTCCAAGGCGACGCACTCCCGAGCGGATAAACGCTACACTGTGCATTTTGCCAATTCCCGTTATTGTTCTGAGAGAAGATGGGGAAAGTCGGGGTGCGAACGTAGAGCAAATTTATAAATTCAATAAAAAAAGATTTTGAGACATCCAAACTGACTAACAAGAAATGATTGCATTTCATCCTGGACGTTCTTTGATTAGGAGGTAAAAACAGATTTAAATTAAGTTTGGGTCACCCTGGGGACCAAAAGCTTTTTTTTTTTTTTTAAGATTCCTAGGATCTAGAGGGAGCCCTTGGCTCTGGGTCAGATATTGGAGTTTCAACAATATTATTAACAATATTTTTAGATTAGCACAAAATATTCTACACAACAGTAGCGTGGAAAAGTGCTTGCCCCATTCCTGATATTTTATTTATTTTTTTGCAGGTTCGGCAAACGTGCTTCAGAACATTAAACAAATGTAAATATTAGTGAAAAACAATATGACTAATCACAAGATGCTGGTTTTAAATTAAGGTTTAATTATTAGGGGAAATCCAAACCTACATGGCACTGTGTGAAAAAGCGATTGCCCAGACCTGATTGCTGCCACACCAGTTCTTAATCAAGAAATTGCTTAAATAGGTCCTGCGTGGAAAAGTGAAGAACAACAAAAGATCCTTAAAAGCTCAACATCATGCCAGGAACCAAAGAAATTTAGGTACAAATGAGATCTATCTGGGAAGGGTTACAAAGCCATTTCTGAAGCTTTAGGACTCAAGTGAACCACAGTGAGAACCATTATCCAAATGGCAAAAACATGGATCAGTGGTGAACCTTCCATAGAGTGGCTGGCCGACCAAAATTACAAGAACACAGCAACGACTCATCCAAGAGGTCCCAAAAGTCCCAAAAACAATATCGAAAGAACTGCAGGCCTCGCTTGTTTAGGTCAGAGTGTATGCCTTCCCCATAAGAAAAAGACTGGGCAAAAATGGAACGGCCTAGTCCAAGTCCTGACACCTGAATCCTATTGAGATCTTGTTGCATGACCTTAAAAAGGCCATTCATGCTCAAAAAGCCCGCCAATTTGGCTGAATAACTATTTTGCAAAGATGAGTGGGCCAAAATTTATCCACAACGCTGTAAAAAAACTAATTGGAAATTATCACAAACGCTTGGTTGCAGCTGTTGCTGATACAAGGGTGGGTCAACCAATTTTTAGGTTTAAGAGGCAACCAACTTTTCACTTGGGTCCATGTAAATTTGGATTTTGTTCTCCCATAATAACAAAAGCCTTTGTTTAAAAACTGCTTTTTGTGTTTGCGTGCGTCGTCTTTGACTAATACTGAAATTTGTTTGATACTCTGAAACGGTTAAGTGTGACAAACATGGAAAAAACAAAATCAGAAATCAGGAAGGGGGCGAACACCTTTTCACATCACTGTTTTGTTAAAAATCTCTAAACTGATTTCAGCACATTTGTGCAGACCAACAAACTAGAGGCAAATTTCCAAAACAATGTGGAAACAACTGATATGTCTCGCAAATCCTCCGGTCTCCTACCAAAACGACAGCTCGGCCGTTTGCCCGGGATATAACAGGAGATCTGTATGAGGCAGTAGATACAAAGAAAGAGCAGCTGGTTAGAGAGCTGGGCAAACTCCTGGTGTTTAGTCAGTGTCTAGTACATATAAAGTACAACGACGTTCTTCTCCATCGCCCTTTAAAGTGTGCCAACCGTATGCCCCACCCTGAGCTCTAAATGCCATCTGCAGACTTGCTCACAGTGGGCTTCGGAGCTTTCAACCACACTGCCACTTGCCTCTAAAGCTCCCCGTCTATTCATACAGTACAGAGGCGTCTCATAAAATAGGAATATCACGGAACAGCTAGGCTACTTTCACAGGGATTCACAGAGTTGGGTCTGCAGCTGGAGTCAGCGCTTCAAGAGCCAAAACCCCCATGTATTCAGTCACTCAAGATCCAGAGACGCTGTCAGGAGTGTCTTTCATTGGGGGAAAAGGGGGCTTGACTGTTGCTTAGTGGTCCAAACTCATTTTAAAGGTGTAAGTACATGTTGCATTTCAATTGGAAGTCAACTATTTCTGAGTAGCTGTTAGCTGTTAAGTCCAGATGAGAGTTTAACCAATCTGTCAAACTGGGATCACAGTGTATTCTCTCAACTTTAGTTAATTTATCAAGGTAGGACACTGCCAGGGCCGGTTCTTGCATAAAACCCATTTTGAGCCAATACCTCCTTCAGCCCCCCACCCCCCACCCCTCTATTATAGTAAACTGTCGAAGATTTCACAACATTCTCTCTCTCAAACACTATTATTTTTTTTTAAAGATTTATTCCATAAGATAAAAGAAGGTCTATCATTTAAATCTGGAAATGAAGCGTTGATTCAATGATCAAAACTGTGAGACGGTGGGATAGAAAAAAGTTTTTAGTACGCTGCATCTGTTTCTCACCCCTCCTTTCTCGTTTCTTCAGTGTAGGAGGGGTTAAATCTAACCAGAAAATGAGGGAATCCTGGCGGTAGTGGTCTGGTGGCTCGCAGAACATGCGTGAGCTAATAACAGCTACTCGCGTTTAGCTAATAAAAGCTAGCACGCTAGGTTAGTTGACCGGGAGGTTTTATTCCAGACGGGAACTTTGCCGAACGTTTTACGTTTCTCTCAAACATTGAGCCATTTAAAATAAACAACGCTCAGCCAGACGGGAGTCGGAGCTTGTGACAGGTAGGCACATGCTAAAAGACCCTGATGAAGGAGAGCCAGAGAAATGCTACTTTGAAAATTAAATTAAACTGGTGTCAAAGCCAAACACGACTGCTGCAGGGTTGTAGTTTTTTGTATAAAAACCAAATGACACAACTGAGCCGGTAGGTCGAGAGGATATGCTTGTGTACTATGCCATTATCATGTTAGCTGAAAAAGGTCTCCAAATGACAGTAATATGATTTATAGCAATACGTTTTAGGAAAAAATTATCATCCAGTAAAATTTGTTATCGTGACAGGCCTAGAGGTGAGGCAGAAATATGTAACCGTTTCCAAAAGAACTGAACCACAGCAGCATTTACAACAGCTCACTTTGTCTTCAAACTAAACCCAAATATAATATCTGGACTTTACTTTAAAGATATGAAAACTACTATTAAACAAGTTAATGGAAAACTGGTCGAGGCACAGAACTGAAAATCAACAGCTTCAGCTTTCGAGCCATAAAGTCTCAAGTCAAGTCATTTTGCCTTTTGTCATAAAGCCTACAGACCCATCTTGGTTCTAAACAAAACACCTAAACGGCGTCAACCTGGCCTTTTAACTAGCATTAAATGTTCATATCATAAACTACAAGACATGTCTCCCTCAAAGCTTTCTCCGACGTAGAACACATTCCGGCAATTTCAAGGAACAAGAGTTCAACCTGCATCACGCTGCCAAAAACTCAAGGAAGTAGAATTCACATCTATCGTTGGTGTTTTTAACGGTGAATTAATATAAAGAACAAAGAACTGCTTCCCTCTTCTCAACTCCAGCGACTTAATGAAAAGCTTCCCTCGGTGGCACGTCTCTATCAAACAAATTGCCTCCAGTCCCACAGCTACAAATAGTTCCGCCATCTTTCAGTTCAAACACGCGTTCTTGCTTTGTTTCCCCCTCTGCACGTCGAATGAACCGCCGCTCAAATGCTCCAAGTGAGCCACAGCCTCCCTTCAGATCCTTTCTTAAATTACCCACTTCCAAAAAAGCTCACCATTTTTTTTTTGTAAGATGCGGAGGTATGAAAATGAAGACAGTGGTTTCATGTTAATGGAGAGGTGCTGGTTGCCTCACACTCATCAGTAGGAGTCCGGGGAGAAAAGAAAAGCAAAATGCAGATCACACTGACAGGACGGACGTTTACCTAGCTAAATCACTACCACATTTTAAGGATACCCAGTAGACCAGACCCAGTGGAGATCTGGCTTCAATTAAACTACATTGGATGGAGGTGTTCGGTCACTGAAAGCAGAAAACGATCCGCTTCACACTCGTTTTCAGTACCAGCTCCATCCTGGTTAGAGCTGCGGGGGAGCTGGAGCGTATCCCAGCAGTCAACGGGGTCCACTGTCGACTGCTGGTGAGGTACACCTGTCCAGTCCTTCACACAGCCAACACTGAAACACACACAAGTCCTACAAGCAACACACACTCATGCCTCAGGGCAATGTAAAGTAACCAAGTAAACCAGCATGCATTTTTTTTTTTGTTTTTGTTTTTTTTTTCGTCTGTGGGAGGAAACTGGAGCGTCAGGTGAAAACCCACGCATGCAGGATAAGAACATGCCAACACAGAAATGTCATGATGATGGTTAAGGACCCAAATATATATGAGTACGATGAATCTTATAGACATTTTTTTCCCTCTCATTCAAAACCTAGATGCCTAAATTTCCGTTTACTCCTATATATTCCTAATTTTGAATGAAATAATAATGATATCATAAAATAGCCTTTGAATATAACACCAATATATGAAAGAAACCAAGTCACAGTTAAACAAAACTGTTTTTAAGACCAAAGAACACAGCAGACAGGTCCAGGATGAAAATGTGGATGGATGTAAATCAAGAATGGGTTCCAAATATAATCCCCTAAGCTTTGAACATCTTAGTCTGTTCCGTCTGAAAATGGAAACAATACGGCACACCAGCAAAACTACCAAACCCCTGACGACCAACTAAACTGGCAAACAAGGAAGAGAGAGAGTTACTTAAAAGAGGATTAGAGATGGCCATGGTGACTCTGGAGGAGCTGCAGAGAACCACAGCTCATGCTTGGACAACCTACTCAAGTATGGCACATATCTGGCCTGTATTATAAAATGGTTCGAAGGAAGCCATTGCTAAAAGAGAGCAATAAAAAAAAAGTCTGGGCGACAGTCGACAGGGACAAACGCTCTGCTATCAAACTTTTTAGCCTCCCTGCACTCTGTGTTGTGTGTAATGGAAAACTAACGATGCACATCGCCCAGGAAGACACTTTCCCTCCTGTAAGACACGGCGGTTGCGTCATCGTGCTGCCGGGACGCTTTCTGACAGCAGGAGCGGGGACGCTGGTCAGAGCCGAGGGGAAGATGGACAGAGCTTAACACGGGGGAGAAAACCTGTTAGAGCTTGCAAACGACTTCAGACTGAGGCAGGGGTTCGCCACCCAGTCTGACAGTGATGCTAATCATAAAGCGACAAAAGGACCGGTTTAGATCAAAGCGTACATTTTTTATTATTTTTTTTTATTTCACTTCGCAATAACGTGCCCCTGATCTGGCAAATCAAATCCCAACAAAACATGTGGGGAATTTGACGAGACGCGTGAACACATTTGCTAGGTGCACGTCGGACAAAACACCCGGCACCAGAGGGACCTCTGTGTCGCATTTAGAAGGAGCACAGACAACAGGTGCAATAAGGAGAGCCTCCTGAACCACGAGTAAGGCAGAGAGCCGGGGGCCTTGAAATGCGGCATGTTGGGTCAGGAGTAAATGGGGAAGCAAGTCACGGTAGGCCTGACTGGGTGCCATTTATCTTTCTGGGCCAAAGAAGTCTTCAGTTTGTTGAACTCTCCATCTAGGCCACTGGGTGTCTACTGGGGGCAGGACAAATCCTGGATCCAGACAGACTGACACACACACACACACACACACACACACACACACACACACACACACACATACAGCTTGGGTCTAGTATGAAGCAGGCCGCCCCGTCAGTGAACCTCGGGGGGGAAGGAAGCTTTAGCCACCGGCCCCCAAATCCACTGACTGATCCAGTGCCCGGTCTGTCAGGGCCTGCCCAGCCGCTGCACAATCTTTTAACCTTCACTGGTTGCTGCGAAGCCTCCGGTGCTTCACGCGGCGCCTGCAAAAAAAACAACAAAAAACAAAAAAAAAACAAAAGGAAGAGAAGAAGGAGTATCACAAAAAAAATAAAAATAAAATGTCACCGTGGTAGAAGAGACGGTGGCAGGATGAGCGACAGAGATTTGACGAAATATCAAGCAGTTTATTCAAAGCGCTTAGAGGGAGACTCAGCAGACTGACAAAAAGGAAAAGGTTTTGCTGCTCAAGTCTGAACGTTACACTATTAAAGGGAAATCTTACTTAAAAGCAATATGTTTTCTACTTAAAGCAAAGTTTGTATCATTTTAACTGTCAAACTATCCTTACAGTTTGAAATTAGAGCAAGTAAGTGCAAGGCTGGATGTCTTTTTATTTTTTTTTTTTTTTTTTAAGGCTGTTATCCAAACTTGCTGGGAGTTCCCAGCAAGTCCAAAATGTGACTCCATGGCCTCTCGATTGTTTGAAAATGTGAATTGGGGCAATTTTCAAATCACTATTTATTTATTTTTTTTCCCAGTTATAGCACTTGGAAAAAATAATCTAATTTAAGCCATTATATAAAAAAATAAACTAAATAAAATTAGCAACGCAATGCCCTTAACCCTACAGCATCAAATCCTGCATGTTAACTGTATTTTGTTTTTATCTCCTAATAATTTTTTTTGTTTGCCAAACACTGCGGTTGCCTTTACTGGTTATTGAGTCTCTCTGGCACTGTCTTTCTTTGCAGATTTTTGGTGATTTCATGGCTTAGTCCAAGTGTGAAACTCTGCCATCCACCGCAAGATGTTTGGTAGCGACAGTGGCTCCTAACATCCACACTGCTGTCACTCTCCCCTGCTCGTCCTGCATTCCTGATTTCACAAAACACAAACATTTAAAGCATGTTGGTTCAGCCTTTAAGAGAGGAAGAAGTGCACATGCAAAATCATGCTACAAATTAAAGGAAATTAAAGATTGCCTTTTGGAAAACCGGAGTAGAGATAAACATTGAACGATTTCTGAATAGCCCCTAGAAACTGGGGCGCATGCTGTGGGGATGCTGTTCTTCAGCTGGAACAGGGAAGCTGGTCAGGGTTTAAAGGAAGACGGATGGAACGAAATCCAACATAATCCTGGAGGAAAGCCTGTTAGAGGCTGCTAAAGACCTGAGATTGGGACAGAGGTTGACCCGTCAGCAGGAGAGTCACCCTAAACACACAGCCAGAGCCACAGCAGAATGACTTTAATCAAGCCAGGTTCCTGTTGTCGGAATGGCCTAGTCAAAGCCTAGCCTGCATTAAATGACTGCTTTGTGGGAAACTACATGTATTCCTCGAATCAAGGCATATAATCTTCCTTTAAATGTAATTTTCTTGCATCGTTGCCGCCTTTGTGAGCCTTACCTCCATCTTTCCATCTTTGAGCTCAGCTTAGAATCCAGCGACAGTTTGGATATAAAAAACTGTCCCAGCTTATGTGGAGACACTTTTTTTTTTTTTTTTTTTAATCAAAAGGCTTCCAGCTTGTGTTTCCGTTTCTAGATTTTTACAACAGTATTCCAGAGCGGTGCCGACAAAACCAGAAGCAGAGGGAAGGGGTTTCCTTCTTGTGACTTGATTGAGAGGATCACATCAAATTAATGATGTGTTGACGGTGGGCTGCTTTCTAGTTTTTTCTTTTTTGTTTGTTTGGTTTTTTTTGCCGGGTTAATTGAAGGTATTTTCCCGGTTGGTAGGATGATTAATACAAGATGCCACTCGCTCCGCGGGTTTTATTGCGTTATTTAGCGAGCACGTGCTCCACCTGCCAACGAGGTTATGAGGTTGACGGCGTTTGTTTGTTTGTCTCATTGTTGGCAGAATTGCTCTAAAGGTTACGAACTAATTTGCATTCCATTTTCCCCAAAAGGATTGCACAACCCGATGTAAAATTCATTGACTCCTGTTGCTTCTCACAATCTAGGATTTCATTTTTTTTTCTTTTTTTTTTATTCTATTCAGTTTTATTTGTGTAGTGCCAACTCCCAACACGTTGTCTCATTCACATCGTACAGACAGATTGGTCCAAATGTTTTCTACCTAATGACGTGTACAGTATATCTAAACTTTTGGCAGTTTTTGTACCAACCATGTCCAACGTCACAAAGATATTTGTCAAGGTGTTTTTTTTGTTGACCTGTTACCTCATTTCTTAAAGACCTAACATTTGAAAACTGTTCTTGAAATTAGAAATTCGGTTCTTCAACAAGAGCATACTTGTTGGAGACATGAGGGATCGTGTAACACTTAAATGAGGTAATTACAGGGAAATAAAAAGTAGAAGCGCTTACTAATATCCTTTAGACCAGAAAAGTTCAGCTAAGTTCGTCCACTGGGGCAACAATTGAATCACTGTGTGTAAGAAAGTTGTAAAGAGACCACAGACCAAGGAATAGGTCTTAATTGATCAGCTTATTATTGAAAAGTTGGACAAAAGACAATGGACAACAGATAACATTAAATTCAAAATACTGTGACCTTTTTTTGTTAAGTAGTGAAGTTTCAAACCTTATAGTTTGTTTTCATTTACCATCAGGTTTAGGATTTCAGATGTTTTTCACATCAGGTTGCAACCTTTAGTTAGTTTAGTTCAAATTAGCTCTGCTTCAGTTGAGATGTTGATCAATTGAGTTTGCTCAGATTAGTCTACATCACATTTAGTGAAATTCACCTATAAGTTCAAATATTCACGTTTGAATAAAGCTACCTTTTAACATTTGCCAAACAAAAATGTCATTATAGCATAACCCTTTACAATGTCTTCATTTACAATTGCAGTAAAAATAAAATATAAAATGTATAACTTGAAATCATTCAGCAAAAGACTGCATCTTTATATCACAGGATCAAAAGAAAAAAGGCTACTTTCACATAGCATGTCTTGAGGCTCTATTCCGATTTTTTGATCAAATCTGATTTTTTATTTTTTTTAGGGTGCTGTTCATACTACTAATAAACGGTTCAAAGCGACGAGCATGTGCAGATAACAGAAAGAGACTTCACACAGCAGCACACTGTTTGCAGAAGTCATGGTGAACGTAATTGTTTCTAGAAAACTGTTCAATAAAGTTTTATTAAAAAAATATCCTCGAAAAGAAGGCCGTTTTTTGTTTTTTCTTGCACAGAAATCTTTCATAAAAAAAATTTAATATCAGACAATAATAACTCAATACAAAATGCAGTTTTCAAACAATGTTTCCATTTATTGTAGGGGGGAATAAAGCTACCCAAAAACCAGTCTGATCCTTTGTGAAAAACAAATTCCCCCTCTCTGTTGTTAAGTATTTGGAAAGCAGAGTTCAGGCTGACTTGCAGCACCCCAAAGCCTGATTGATTGCCGGACCTCCTGACGGGAAATCACTTAAACGGAAGCCGTTTGACAACACCAAGTAGAATAGAAGATCTCAAAACGAAACAGATTCCTTGATCTGAAGAATATCAAGAACAGATGAGGAAAAAGCCAGCCTGCAAAAAGAATTACAAAGCCTTCTTTAAAGCCTTTTGGACATCAACAAATCACAGTGAGAGCCTTTCTCCACAAATCCATAAGATGGTTGATGTTGAACTCTTCCTGGAGTGTCCGGCTTACCAAAATCAGTCCAACAGTTTGTCTACATCTCAGCAGCAGGTCCAAAAAGAACATAGAATAGCATCAAAAGCACTGCAGGCCTCACATCCCTCAGTTCATAATTCAACGAGACCTGGCAATAAAGGGCACCCATGGAAGAGTTCCCCATCAAACAGCACACGATCCGTCAGAGATAGAGCATCATTGCTAAAGTCAAATGTGGTAGTGGTAGTACGATGGTTGGGGGTTTCTTATCTCTTCAGGACATGGCTTGCAGGTCGCAATGGATGGAACCATGAATTCTGCTCTCTGTCAAAAAAACTGACACAAAGCAAATCAAGTTCCCTTCTGAATAGCTAAAAAAAACTTAAATTAAAGTTTTAAGGAGGCCTTCAGAAGTTCAGACATTAAACAGTGGCATGCATGAACTTAAACATGGTCTGAAAAACGTCTATTGAGAAGATTGGGATCACATTTTTTTCTTCTTTTTTTTTAACAGACCCCAGTTGCTTTAAAAAGCTTTTTTAATTAAATACATTGCTCACAATTTGCATTTTGGTTTGATTCTGGCTATCTTTGGTTGATATCAAAACGGCTGATGATCCAGATAAAGACTTTAACCACTACCCGGGATTCATCCAGCATCACCTTTCATGGATGGGGCTTGTGTTTAGCTCCATCAATTCTGAACCCCTTCCCCAAAGCATGATGCTGTCTTTGCCTTTTCCCGACCTCGGGAAATATGTGCACAGAACAATTTTTCGGGCTTAACTTTATTCAAATTAACTCTTTTTTTGCTTTTCAGTGTATTTTACAGTTTTCTTTGTCCGCTTATATCAAAGTATCGTCCACCATCTGTTCAAGTCTGCCGTTTTTTCAGTAATGATCTACATTTTCCTTGAACAATGGCAATCAACCTTTCTGTGTGAAACAGAGACATTTTAAAATGTCCCAAGCTTACGGTAATTTTGCTAGGTTATCAGCCCTGTCACACTTAAAGTAAGCAAACTATCACGGACAAGAGTTGATCGGGAGGGAAATCTCATTTCCCTTTGTAGATAAACTCCACAGTGACTGCAGGTACTCATTTCTGGCTTTCTTTGTATTTCCAGTCTAAAAAAATGGCCCAGCATTTCTGACAAAAAAACCCATATCAAGCTTATATAAATCAACTACAACACGGAGGAGCAGTTTTTGTGTAGGAATATTTAATTTCTTTATTTTAAATGATTGATAGTCAAAAATAGTAGTGCACTTTCCTGTTTGTCTTGTTTGCAAGCAGAAAAAAAAACAAAAAAACGTGCAGGAGCGTGTTGCACGTAACCCCAACCCCTCCTTCACTACCCTATGAAGGAACAACAGCGTGCAATTAGTGATTTAGTGTTCATGCTGTGTCTGCTTGAGTGCAAATCCAAGACATTACGCTGATCCCTGGTTTCACCCTTTGAGAGCGAAGTAAATAATAAGCCAAACCGACTAGTTAGCTGAACTCCCAGCAGGGTTATTTTATTACCAGAGCATCCAACTCTTGAGTGCACCATAACCTTAAAAGCCTTTTTCCAGCTTGCTGACTACGGTTAAATGAACGCGCTTGACTTGGTTATGGTTCACTGCTTTTGTTCCCCCACTGCGACGGGAGCTGATAAGTCAATCTGATCCACTCGCAGATACGCCGAGGATGCACTTATCGCGTTGTCAGCAGCTCGTTTCATTAAGGCTCCTGGCTAAGTCTGCCCGTTACGGATTCGACACTTTTAAATTAACCAAGTCCCGCTTGGCTCGGGCCAAGGTATGGGGGGGTGGGGGGATGGGGGGGGGACAAAGGCAGGGGCTCCCTGCGAAACCCCCCTGTGCTGCTTTGACCATCAATCACGGCTGTCAGAGCAGCTGTGCTCCTGTTCTTCAGTGGGAGCTCTACATCATCTCGAGCTGTGATGGAAGCGCAAGCTTCAGCTCGACCTGCTTTGATTAGAGGCTGAGCCTTCGTGAGAAATGCGAAATGTGACGGACATCGACCTTTGTGACCGGGGCAAATGTGGAGCGTTTTGCATAGAATCGTCAACGGCGTCTGGAAAAGAAATATACATCACATGTGGCAACAAATTATTTCATCGTCAGTGACAGCAGACTAGCCAACTAACCATTTCTGTGACCTAAAAACGACAAAAAGGTAAGATTCAGAATTTCCTGCAGAGACTAATGATCTCACCCAGCCATCAAGGTAATTCTCTACAGGAGAAGGGCACAGATTTCAGGAATCTCTTATTGTGATGAAGATGGATTAGAAGCTTATTGAGCTTCACCTGTAGCAGGAAGGTTACAGGCACATGGGAAAAAACCAAAGAAACTGAGGTGCCTGAACCGGACCAGGGAAAGGTAAGCGTTGGTGAGCACATAATTATGCAAAAAAAAAAAAAGAAAAAAGAAAAGGTTTGGTGATAGGAAACAAACCGGCCCTCCAGCAATGATATGCACACTGTTGATTTTGTATTAATTAATCCAATCGAGTTCAATCAGTGCAGATGTGTTTGTTCATTTTGTGAACAAACAGGCAGCCGCTATTTAAGGACGAAGGCAGCAAATCCCGTGCGTGCCGATTATATTGCATTTCTATCCGAAAAACGGAGCGAAAACGGTTCTTCCGTTCATTGTTTCGGAAGTAAACTTTTATTTGAGAGAGCAAAAACAGGCAGGAGTTAGTGCAGAAATCCTTCAGCTGCTCCGCCACATGACATCGATGCCTTTTAAAACGCAAACAAAAACGCAAACAGACGTGGAGGGAAATGGAAAACTGCGTCTACAGTTACCCGCCGAGTACTGTAACAATTAGACGGTGGTTATTTAAAGCCAAGGTATTGGCGAGGAGCCCCCACCGTAGAAAAACGACACGTGCCGATTAGGTTACAAACAGAATGCCTGACCTAAAAGAAATGGCCTGAAAGCAAGATTGCTGCTTCATGAGTCTATGGACCACAGACAATGTATCAGGCTCGATACTCTGTAAACCGGGTGGCGTAATGACAGCATTTTTTTTTAGCTCCTTTTTTTTTTTTAACAAACTGCTAATATTTGATACAGCTATATTCTCTTTGAGAGGTTGCCTGATCTCAAAGAGCATTGTTCTTTGTAGATGAAGCGAGGAAGTCCTTAGATGAGTTCAGATAGGTTGAACGGATGAGCAGGGCTGTAAGGGAGATCATGTGAATTAATATCTCTCAAATAACATAAGCTTGATGTGAACCAGGATGTGACATGACGATCTAAGCAAAGGTACAGCAGAGGTTTTAATTGAGTCTTTTTATTTGCAAATCTGCCACACAGTGACACTTCTTGCTGGTTCTTCGGTTCTTCTTAGAAAAAGTCCTTCCTGGGTGTTAGAACTGAGCTGCCTGGGAAGCCCGGCAGCTTCTGAGAAAGGAATCGACGCAAGGTCACGCTCGACCAATCAGGACTGGGTCTTAACTGAATAGATTCTGTTGTTTTGTTTTTCTTCTTTTGTCTTATTTTTCTTCCCCTCCACAACATTTCAACAAGAGAAAGACCAATGATGTCAAATGACTTGGTAGATAAGAAAAAAAAACAAAAACATTACACTCTCCAAACCTGAAGGTGTAGCGTGGGATGGGAGGTGGCTATATGTCGGAATCTAAAAATCCATCGGGGATATTTTCGGGCTGCTTGGTGACAAGACGCTCTTGCGTGCGAGAGGTTAGAGCTGAGCTAATCACATCACTACAACTACAACCAAGACGGACAATCTGACAGCAACGGGCAACGCCGCTGGACCTCCTAAGTCGTGACTTGATGAGGAGAAAGCAGAGAGGAACACAAAGTGCTGCAGGATGATTACATTTGCACGAGTAAGTAACGGCACGGGATTGCTGTACAAGTTCTAATTGGATGTTTCTAAGAGTCTAGTGTTAAACCTGGTCAGATATGATCATATCTGACAATGGAATCCCAGGAAACGTTTTTAACCTTCTGATCCTTGTCAACCCTATTTCACACTTTTAAAATGATCTCCCTTCCTCGTTGACTTCAGATCAAATTGCTGCCCTTAATGTCTCTTCAGCTTTAATGCATTTGTGGGTAAAATGAAAGATTTATTACCTGGAGAAGCTTTGAGGAGCTAACTTTTGTCCAACCATTAAAATAATGGAAAGTATTGGGTTCTCAGGTGATGTGTTACAGTTTTGCTCAATGCCATGAAAATTAATGATTTTGTTTTTTTGGTGTTTTTTTTTTTCATTGATAGAATTTTTGTTTAGTCTGTTAGTTATTTCTTTGTCATGGCGCTTCTTTACAAAGCATCCTACACTGTTGGGAAGTCAGCTTATTTCCGAATAAATGGTGTTACGTTTGTAAGGGAAATTCAATTTCCTGATAGAGCAGCAGTGTTGAGCACGCGGGTTGCATCCACGAAAAGCTTGCCGGAACCCTTCCACCGTCGCCAGACAGCTTCATCTGCTCCTGACTGTTGCTCGGAGTCGTTTGAAGTTTGAAAAACCAAGATGCACTGGAGATTTCGCCGGTCATTTACAAAACAGGGGCCTGAGAATGCATGGGAGAAACGTGCAAGACCACAACGGCGCGACACGCCCCCATCATGCCGGTCACCATCTTGATCTTGAACTCAGGGCTCCAGCAAGGCCATTCCATTTTCCCTTCTCTCACTGGTGGAGGCAGTTTCTGATTCGATAACAGAGTTTGGTGCCTTAGAATGGAGACGCAAGATCAGTGTGCGATTTGAAAAAAAAAACAGAGGGGGGGGGAAATCATTTCAAAAGTTTTATTGATAAATAAAAGTTTTATTAATAATGGTTAGCTAGCAGGTGCTCTTTCAGGTAGCTAGCTAGATCCAGTAGGTTAGACTATTGTTTTTAAACTTGCGCCATCTACTGTCGGGACTGGGAAGTGGGTATTAGTTTACTTTAACCGCTTTGAGCAGAAAACGTAATAATACGCTTTAAAAACAAACAAAAAATTTAATTTACAAATGTGGAGGACACAAGACATGTATTAATATAAATTTTGAAAAATCTATATTACTTATAAATTGAAAATCTATATTACTTATAGGAATGTATCACTCCCAGGGATAAAACATGAATGAATGAATTCTATTCACAATAAATGAACTTAACCGCAGCTTACTGTTGTCCATCTACCTCAAATCCACCACACGTTTAGAACAGCGTCTTACGGTGTGTAAGGAATACGAGATGGATCGTTGTTGTTAGCGGGACAAATCCAAATATAATCATTCATTTAAACTCCATTTGACAAACAGTCCTTTCTGGGATGCTTATTGCATGTGAACTCTACCTTTCTGGATCCAGCATCATTATCTTTTGCGCCATTATGCCGAGCCACTTTGTAATTGATTAAAAACTGCATTCACGATGATTACATAAGCGTATTACAGTCTGTAATATCATCATGCTGTGAGGCTGCTTTTAATAAAAAACCCAAGGCTTGTTTCAGTTAATAAGTGTTTGTATATGTTAAATACAATAGTCAAATGGAGATACAGCTAATGCTTTCTGTTGTATCTTTTATGACAGATGCATTAAACGCAGCACTGCATGAACGGAATTACTTAGAGGCATGATTGGTGGAGTGACATCGGCACGGAGCAACAAAACACTTTCACTTTTCTGTCCTATCCATCGTTGCTTGTCTCATTAGCCTTCATTCCATTACGGGGGCCAAAAACTACATCCAGGCTTGTTTATGTAAAGCAATTTCTGCGCCGCATCTTGTTATCAGCGGAGGAGATGTGCCAGTTGGATTGCTCTGTCAGACCCGAAATTGTTTTTTAATTCCCCGATTATCAGCGTTTTGAATGGATTCTGGCCTCAAAGACCTGCTCGAGACCTACCGGGTTAGGACGGAAATTGCTTGCGGCATCAATTGGCCTCGAGACAGACAAGTCAGATGAAACCTCTCAAGTTAATCATAGCGCATTTCATGTCAAACTCTCTGCTGACAAAAGAATTTATGTTCCGTTAGCACGGAGAGCTGAAATGTTCCAAGGATGGAGGGAAAGTTTTCAATTACAGAAAGCTAAACGGGGAGGCTTGTCTTTAACTGAGAAGGTAAACGAAAAGCATGCAAATGGCATAAAACAACACAAGTAGCGCATGTTTGTGGAGTGGGAGGAAATTACAGGGCTTATAACTTTTTATTAAAAGTTATAAAGATCTGAAAAGTGCGGCATGCATAGAAATCTGAAACATGTCGGGGGGAAAAAAAAATCGCTAGAGTGTGCAGAGGGACCTAAACATTGCCATTCACACTTTCCACTCAATCTGACTGAGCTAGCCTTATTTAGCTTTGATGAGTGGACACAATTGTTAGGTTCTAGGGGGTCTGAATATGAATTGTTTTCGATACTTTGCAAATTTTTCTTTCAAAAAATTAAACCATGCATCTCCGTTCGCTTTACGCACTACTTCGTGTTGGTTTATCAAATCCCAATAGTACATTTAAGATTGGGGCCGTGAGAAGTTGCAAGGGACTGTTGCTGAATGCAACTGCAGTTTGAACAAGGATTACTGATCCTGTTTTCTTCAAATATATAGTTATGTGCAAAAGTCTCAATTCACCTCTCATTTCTTTATAGATTTTCTTCCATTGAACGAAGCTGTCCTCTAACCTTTTAACCTAGTGATTTGAAAGGAATGTGATCCATCTGATAAATCAATAAACCCCAACTTGTAAAGTATTTAGCGGTATTTAGGGCCTTCGCTGCAGAAAATTGCCAGTGATGATACTGTTAGATATATGAAACTACAGGTTGCTGGAGCTGTTGAAAGCAGTTATTGGGAAAATAGCAGATAATTCACAGACACCGTGGACGTCACAGATGTGGCATACATAAACTAATGGCCAGTCATCTCAGGGTAGCATGCATGTGGAAAAACCTTGGAGTCTATGCTATTTCGCAGTCTGACATAAATCCCAGTGGTGACACGTCTTCTACATACAATATGTAAGGGGTGTACCGCTCTTGCAGGGGCGTGTCCTTGCTGATCTATAAGAAACTGATGCAACCCTTATTTGAGACTCTTCTCAAATTCCTTCGTTCCCACGTCGGAGATATCAGCTGATATCTGTAAAACTATTTCTCTGGCTCAGCTAGGTTAAATGTGTTAAAGAGGCCATGACTACAAATTACTTTTTCTGAGGTTTTGGGAGTATAATATAGTCTGTTGTGCACTGATGAGGTCGTGTTAATGTCAAAACCGCACACCAAACCACCTGCTCAGGAACAGCCCGCTGTGTTGCTTTGCTCAAAAACGGTCAGATCAGAAAACGGGTTGTCTTTCTACGTATTCATATTCTCCAATCAGAGCACACCATCAAGCAAACAGCCTTCCTTCTCCCCTCCTCCCTCCAGCTGATTCACTGGCTGACCTGAGAAGAGGAAGGCAGAGCAGACAGCAGACAGCAGCTTCACAGCAGTTATCAAAAAGGGTAGCTGAAACATTCGGGGGTGCTCAAAAGTGGATGGAGTCTCCACTCACTCCCGAAAGATGAGGGAATCACACAAGACTTTACTGAAGACTGTTTCCTGTGGAGGAATTCAAGTCTGGGTTTTCCAATAAACGGATAAAAAAAAAAAAAACAACTTCTGCACCAACACGAAAGGTGGTGACCACTTCGCTGTCATTACCCGCAGGTTTATTTAATGTATAAATGCTCTGAAATGTAAGAAAGGTGTGTTTGTAACTGAACTGCGACCGTCACAGCTGCACAAGGTAACCGTGCTGTCAGCATGTTCTCCACTGAGGCGCCGCGGTGAAGCGCTGGATCCCAGCTGCGTATTCCTGTGATGCTGTGGAGCTGGAAGCTGGCCACGGTACCGCAGTGGTTCCGTCTCCCAGCTGCACAAGCAGCCGCTGCGAGCTCCCCCGCTGTGACGCGGCCTGTGTGGTTTTGTATTTCGGTCCCTCTTTGTTTGAATCACGCCGCCGGTTTAAAAGTTGACAACCTGCAACACAAACACTTCAACCGGCCGTATAGCCAGAATGGATTTGTAATGGGGGGTTGAAGGGAGCTGTGGATGGAGGGGGGGGAAAGTGGTGTGAGGAGTCACGTTTGACTGGTTTTCCAAATATGGTTGTAGCCAATCAGAGAGAAGTCAACTTAGTAGAGCTGCATATCATCACCCAAACCAGCCCTTTAACTGAGGAGGGACATTTGGCCAGACGCAGAGGTTTCCCATTAATTACTATATCTAGTTCAGACACTCAGCAGTCCTCATCAACATGACCAAAAGAACAAGATCCCAAATACAAAGTGGCCAAAGAGATCTCCTTTAATAGGGCGGCTGCCTTAGAGATACAGAGTGTAGCTCCTTCATTCGGGCGTAGCTCAAAGTAGAGCTGCTGCTTCTCCACATCACAAGGAGTCAGTAGATCTGGATCGGTTATCTGATCAGGATGCCCTCTGAGCACCTATCTATGAGAGTTTTCTGGACACAACCCGGGACCATGAACCTCGTCAAGCTTGTATGGATGGCTAAGAAACATTACAGACACAGCTCTGTGAAGATGTATGGTATCTGGTTTAGGTTTATATCAGAGCGACAGAGCATCTGTCTGAAGTATAAATAATTTCCTGATAAATATTTACAGCTGCAAGAGGGATTTCTGTCTCAACATTCAAACCTGCACATCCGTTAGGAACTTAGTTTTTTTTCAACTGAAGAATGCATTTGCTACAAAACCTTAAAAGTCCATTTGCAATTCTTAAGAACAGGCTGTACAATATTGGGCCACAGTACTGAGTTTGACAGCAAACTATTGAAAAAAACATCCAAAGTCCACAGAATATACCTTGGCACAAGCACCAGAAATCTGTTTTTAAAAGGTGGTTTATGACTCAACTAGAAAAGGACAATCACTAAATAAGTTTTATATATATATATATATATATATATATATATATATATATATATATATATATATATATATATATATACATATATACATATATATACATACATACACTGCAAAAGCACAGCACACTGGATGACAAAGTCAGACAGGATAAAATTAGGTCAAATATTTAATCTAAATACACAATTTTCAGCTGAAAACAGCAACCGATCATCAGACCTTTCATTAATATGTCAAAATGTCTATGTCTTTTGGCTCCTCGTCTATCAGCAAAATAAAGTCTGCTCACAAAGCCTTAATTCCTGTCAGACAAAACATGATTTCATGATTTTTTTATTCTTCTTTGTCTGTAGTCAAAAGAAGGTTAGAAAAAAAAAATAAATAAATATATATATATATATATATATATATATATATATATATATATATATATATATGGTGGTGATAGTGAAGCTTCACCGCCATTACCTCTTAAAAGAGGCATTTTTGCCTTATGTATAAACATTAAAGCAAAAATTGCAGGAAACAAATAATTAAAGGAGCAATAAGTAATTCTGATACCTTGTGGCTCAAATCGGTACAACAGTCTGCCACTTTTAAACAATGTGTTGCTGTTGTGAACTTTTACTTCCACCGCATAGGTATATAATGTTGTATTCTGTTCTAATGCTGGTCCGCTTCTCTTACTGGCTTTCATGTTTGCAGGCTGCTACTCTTTTGCCAAGATAAAATATCAAGTGCTGCACTATTTGTTGGGAACACTGGGAACACTCATAGGATTGTCTCAGGAACCAGGAAGTAAAAACGGGCTAAATATTGAGCCAAAGTAGTTAAGGACCATACCTCTAGGTTTGAAAGGAGAAAAACCGGACTATTGTTGATGGAGAGGACCGATTGTTTATAGGGAATGGTACTTGCATGCCAGGTGATACATAAGAAGGATTTAGGTTGATTGTACAGTAAATATCTGACTTATTGCTCCTTTAAAGCTTACCTTTAAAGCTACTTACTGCAGACTGCAGTAGATGTTTCCATACTTCCATCAAGTTATCAATGGCTTAGACTTAGACTTTCTTTATTGTCATTTTGTATGCACAGAGTGCATACAGAACGAAATTTCGTTTTCATGCAGCTCAGAGAAATTGCAGTAACTCTACAGGATTCGTTGTTGTGAATTTACAGTACTGGATTAAAATGCAGTAATAAATTGCAGTAATTTACAGGATAAATTCCAATTGATTTCCGGATAAAGTGCAGCAGTGATTTAACAGTAGACAGTTGCAATGTAAACAAATATGCAGTAAGTTTCCGGATAAAGTGCAGCAGTGATATTGGAGACTAAGAGTCGGGCAGCATTTATAATGCTGGGTAAGGATAGGCAAGAGTTTACAGTGGAATTCTTTATTTTGCACATATTAAACACTTTGTGCAAAATCCAAGTCATGCTCACTGATCATAACTGACAACAAAAAACTTAGGCAACCAGTGGTTGCAACATACTCATACCCAGTACACATAAAACACAGTAGAACTAGAGTTAATCATCACCCCTTAATTTAAACCATTATCCATGCAATGTTTATGAACAAAAATCTAGTTACATTCATACTGACGAACCTGCGTTAGTTCTCTGTTAATCACAGTTGTGTACAGCTGTTCATGAGGCTCAGCCGCAAATCCATGTTTTACATTTTAGTAGACACCTTGTAGGTTTCGGGAAAGGAATAAACACCCTCTATCGCGTGTCTGAATTTTACTTTCCCTACTAATGTTTAATCATTTTTGCTGTTGAGGTTAGCTTTTTTAACAAAATCAATCTGACTGCAACGCGTTCGTAATGTAACCTTCTGGGATTTTGTTGGGGGTTAAGAGGGAGCAACTTGGGCAGGTAAGGGGCATATCACTTTGGGACAAATGGTGATCGCTGATTGGTCAGTTACTGCCGAGGCTCAACGGTTTATTGACAGGCAGCGTCAGATCAATTCCTTGACAGTAAAAGCCTTTGTTTCTCTTTTACAACGAAAGTTAGGAGGTGGGGTTATGTGCAGTATGTAATGAGGCATTTGATTTGTACACTGCAATCATAATTTCTGCTTTGAAGTCCAAAGAATGAACTAAAATGTCCTCTAATGTTGGAATTGTGACTTGGAAAGTTGGGAGTTGTCAGCTAAATACAGAGTTTAATTTGAACTTGGCCGCCCTACATATAAAATTTAATGAAAGTTTGAGGACTAAACTCTTTGCTTACATTTTTGATGGAGCATCTTAATGAATACTATTTAGCATTTGCATTTTGATGCTTAGGAATATCTTATTATTTTATTGCTAACAGCAGTTAGCATGCTCACGCTATGCAACCATAAGCAAATACTACTTGTTTTCTAACTTCCAACTAGCTAAAAAGGAGTCAGAACTGAGCTGAAAGCTTGTTAGAGCTGCAAAAACTTTAATCTCAGCTGGTGAATAATCATTTCTCAGCTTTTATACCGCATTACCTAAATTCTGATGGATTTGTTGAAAATGACCAATAAAACACTTGTTGTAAAATGGGTTAATAAATTGGAGACACTCCCTTTGGAACTGGCCTCACTCTGACTAACAATTCAGTTGAATCTTTCTGCAAATAGAGGTCACTCAGTGTCACCTATAGCGGGTAAGACACTTACTACTAACAACCTCACCATATAACCCCTGGATTTTAAAACTTCCTATAAAGAAATGCCTAAAATGTCAAATAATTCCCACATAGCAAATATGTGGCAAATTGTTTGACCATTTAAGTAAAAATAGCTATCGATGAAATATGCTTTTACAACACTCCACAGCTGCTGCGCTAATGAGTTCAAAGGAGAAAGGTCGTTTCTATCATGTTTAAAATCCATTAAGATCCAGCAAAAGATCCATGTTAAGCTCACTACAGCGTGAACTTTCATTTGCATTTAATAACTTACTTATTTGTCCAAGACCTGATTAGAATATTGTGTGCTTTGTGCGGTTGATCTACGGTAATGGCTCTCGTGTTTGTATGAGCCCATTAGGCTTGTGCGGAGAAGAGATTCACATCGTTTCTGGGCACCTCGACATGTTTGTGTTTGCGTGCATTGTGCAAAATGTTCCCTGACATTAATAGACTTTGATCCAGCTAAGTCAAAGTTGGCAAAGTTTGTCCAACTTGCTATGCCGATCCGAGAACCACTTAATGTAGGGGCTATCTACCCTCCGCATCAGCAGAAAGGCAACAAAATATGATTCAGGGCATCTACACCCTTCGCTTTGATGCCACAAAGCCTCTTAGGGGCGCTCCTTCCTCTACAGCGAGGGAGTAACCATTGCTGTGTCCCAGTCTGATACCGATTTACCAATCCCCAAAGGATAGACCGCTCTTAATACGATTACAGAGCAACAAGACTTTAAGATAATTCAATGCGTCCTCCACGGCTAATTTTGAAAAAAGCCAGCATGGATGCCACATCCGCTTATTGTCGCTCCCCGCATGCTAAAGACGGAGAGCACCAAGAGTTGAATTATTATTGCACAATACTAAGTGGGAAATCTCTTTGGACATGGGCGGCCCACCATATGCCTCGATTTAATTTGATTTTCCGTTCGGGCTTTAGTTATAAGTGCTTCTAAAGTTTCATGTCTCTCTGCAGCGAGAGAGGGTGAAAGGGCAGCGTCGGCTTTTGACTCGACTTATATTCCTTTGGTAATGTGTGGTGGGAGCGGGGGAGGGGGAGGGGTAAATGAACCATGAATTTGTAAAAAAGAAAAAAAAAAACAGAAGGAAAAAAATGGAGATCTTGCAGCTGCATGGCAGCATTAGTGGGCTGGAGTATTTGGTGCAAAACTGGATTAAGCTTAATCCTACAGTAAATTCAATTCTCTGGATGTAGATCTCTTGTAAATTTGTGTTTGCAAGCACTATAGGTTTAATCCGTATGGATTTGAAATGGTTCTGGCTCAACTTTGGTACAGTGCTTTGCAAGTGTGCTCACACCAGTTGAACTTTTTCACATTTTGTTACAATACTGCCTCAAATGTCTGTATTTTTACTGGGATGTAATGAGAAACAAATACTAAGTAGCACATAATTGTGACATAAAACAATGGTTAAAAATCTGAAAAGTGTGGCATATTTAGCCCTCCGGAGACTTTGCATTGTAGAACCAACTTGGCTGCAATAATAGCTGCAAGTCTTTTGGGGTGGGATATGTTTATTTTATTTTATTTTATTTTTGTTTTTTTTAATTCCCAGCTTTGTATCTAGTGACCGAATAACTTATGTTCTTATTAAAATAAAAACTATAATTTTTTTTTTTTTTTTGGGAGTTGATTTTTTTTTTCTGTTTTTCTGGTCTAAACCTAAATGTTGATATGTTTGTTTTTCAGGTTTTTTTTTGGAGTTGCAGGAAATTTTCACATATCGTGAAGCTAAGAAAAAAAAAGGAGAAAAACAAAAAAACGTTTTTTTATGGTTAACCATTTTCCCTTTAAAGAAGATTTTCATTTTTCAGTAAAGATCTTTCCCTAAAATTTCAAAATGTGCCCACCTGCATCAATGGCCTGTCGTCATAGGCACGTTTTGTCGCACGCTTGGATCAGGGTGCCACACAAAATTGTTAAGGGTCAATAATGCATATTGGACACCCCTGCTCTACTAGCTTTTCCTCCAGGATTGCCCTGTATTTAGCTCCATCCCACTTCTCATCAACTCTGATCAACTTCCCTGTTCCTGCTGAAGGCAGTCACCCCTGTTTCATGTTTTTATTGTTGTTGTTTTTTTTTATCTCTGTCCTCTACGTGGTGTGTTGCAAACTCTAAACTAGACTTTTTATGTCTTCTTTCAACGATGGCTTATTTTCTGCCACTGTCAATTAAGGCTAGAATGGTTGACTTTACAACTAACAGCTGTGAACTGATTTTCTCAGCAGAGCTGTGAATTTCTGAAGCTCCTTCAGAGTCATCTCAGAGAGATACTTCTCCTACTCAGGCTGTCTTTTTCTGACATTTTTAACTTTCCTTCCACTTCACAATTAGACTCTTTATCGGTTAATACTTTTTTATCGGTTGATCACATTGAATCCAAACACAATACACAGCAGTTTTGTTTTTTTGCTGAAATGTAGCAAAATGTTGAAAAGTTCAACGGGGAGGAGTCTTATGAGTTAGTTAAAGGTGATATAGGTCAGGGGAGGACGTTTTCTGAACTCATTCCAAGGCAAAGCGAGTTCCCCGACCATCACAAAAAAGAGCTCTGAGTGGATGAGAGCCATTCATAATGAATAAAACAGCTTGGTGCGCCCAGCTGCGGCTCTTAGACGCTTGTTGCTGCTGCAAAGAATGTCTTTTTTCATCATCGTGCTGCCCTCTGCGGGTCTTCTTCAAGCCTCCTCCTTCCCCCACAACCAACCTTCTCCTGTCTTTCTCCCACCCACCCTCCTCTACATTACCATACACCCTTTTTAAGACTATTGCCTGCATTAAATTGCTTTCCGTTCCCGCACTGAGCGTCAGCGCATTTTCCTTTTTTTTTTCTTTTTGGATCATTCCCCGTAGATGTAGAACATGTATACCGCTTTTGCTTTGCGCCAGCCTGAGATCAAGTTCCACTAGTTGGGGGGGGGGGGGGGGGGGGGGGGTGGTTTTGGTGGGAAGATCAAGCTTGTGCACAGCAGCAACGCTGGATATCGCATGACCGATGCAGAGCTGCAGAGAGAGAGAGAGAGAGAGAGAGAGAGAGAGAGAGAGAGAGAGAGAGAGAGAGAGAGAGAGAGAGAGAGAGAAAGCAAGAGAGAGAGAGAAAGCAAGAGAGAGACAGAGACGGAAAGAGAGAGGACGGGGGGATCGGGATTCTTGCATTACGGGGAGAAAGCTGGAAGAGCATATTCGCTGATCTGCGCTCGCTTTGGACGCTCTGACGGCGGAAATAAAGAGGCGCATTTTGTCCTCTGCTTCAAGTCGGTGCGCACTTGGAGGGAAGTCACGGTTTTTAAAAATGCATGCGGCAAACCCGGTGTGATGCGATGAGATGAGATGAGATGTGGGATTACCGCGCTGTGTTCTCAGCCATGTCTGAACTTTGGTTCTGGCTTCTCTTCCGAGATGACGCCGCTGATTTCGGCCGGACGGACTCGGGAGCCGCGCTGGCTTGAATGAGATCTCCCCCCCCCCCTCTCCTCTTCCTCCTCCGCCTCCTCCTCCTCCCGGATCAGACGCCACTCTTAACGTGCGCCTGCTGTATGGAGCCTAACGCGGAGGAGACTTGACTTGTTTTTTTTTTTTATTTATTTATTTTATTTTCCTTTTTTTTCACCCCCATTTTTGATTTCATCCGCTTTTGCATCGAGTGAAGGACGGGTGAAATCATAGGAGAACGAGAAAAGACAAATAAATGTTTTCCACTGAGCTTGGAGAGAGGGGACCGTGATTTTCGGGATGCCTTGGCGTTCGGAGGCATCAGCACGGTAAGATGTCTATGATTCATGTATTTAATCATACATATGCTTGAATTTCGAGGCTGCCTATGGTAGGTCGGAATTGTTTTTCACGGGGATCTGTCCAAGGTGCTGAAATCTCTGTCTGCCCACCCCCTCCCACCACAGCCACCCTCTCTCTGCCCTCTACTGCATTAGCGAAGTTGATCCGATTTAAGACACTGTTTGGAAAAAAGGTGTGTGCGCCGCTGCCCCCTTACCTTTGCAAAAATGCCTCTCTAGTTATTAATAATAAACATAATAAACATTATCATCTTACAGGCGCGCCCGCAATAAACACAACTATTTGGATGAAACGTGACTTTAAAGAAAATAATTGCAGTGCTGGATTTCTTAAACAAGACAGTTTTGCGCGCGGGGGTGGGGGGTGGGTGGGGGGGGTATACATAGTCTAAAATGTCCGTGTGCACGTGTAATTGCGCGTGCTCGCGGAGCAAAAAGGGGAAACAATATGTAGCCCCCTCTGAAGCAGCAGATGCAATGCCGCCTCATCTTCTGGTTACTTACCGGAGATCAACAGCCCCTCGCACCGTCTTCGTCTTTGATCAACTTCTCTAGATCATTTCTGCCTGTAGGCAAAAGGAGGTTCTGTCGCCTAGGCCGTTTTTTTTTTTTTTTCCTTTCCTTTCCCTCTCCAAGATTAACAGTGCCTGTTTTTTTTTTTTTTGTGTGTGTTGTTTGTTTTTTTTATTTTGTTTGTCGATCGATTCCTTTGGAGAGAGATCCGTCTTTTTGTTTTCATTTTCTGCCCTTTTCTTTTCCGCCGCCGCCCCCCCCCCCCCCCCTAACTAAGAATCGATTTAATGATACTGCTCTCGAATGAAATTCTGTGTCCTCCTGTAGCAGTTTGCTCCCAGCCGGGAAAAGGAAAAGAATCCAGACAGTTTGGCCACAGTTTGCTGGGGGTGGGGGGGAGGGGGAAGAGAGGATTCCTCACTAGAAAACGATGGAAGATTCCTGTGTAGGTATTTTAGAGAAGGGTGGTTGGTATTTTTTTTTCCTGCTTCTGAAAATCCAGTTGTGAAGTGTTATTTTTCGATTTGCAAGATGGATTGGAATTAAGCAATCCTACAACTTGCATACCTATCATCCATGTCTTTAGTTATCAAGCACTGAACTTGCTGCACATCTGCATGCCGAGCAACCCTCAATAGGCCCACTTGTTTTTGACTGTGTGCCATGAATACTCACAGGGGCTCAGTTCATTTAGAAGGCAGCTATGCAGTTTTATAAATGTTTGCACGTCTCATGCATTTCCTGTGCCATATAAAAAAAGAACCCCTCCTTTTTCTATTCTCTTCTACCCCATATCCCCCCCCCCCCCCCTTCCCTAGATGACACCTCACACTGGCACCACACTCGAGTGAGCCGGGACATCCTCTCCCAGGACAAAATGCATATCTGGATCCTAAAAATAATCCTTCTGATTGCATCATCTCCGAGATTGGTCGAGATGTATGACAATTATGGGGAGATCTGCCGGAGCTTGTGCACGTGCGACGAGAAGGAGGGGATCCTGACGGTGAGCTGCGAGGACCGGGGGATTGTCAGACTGACAGAGATCAGCCCGGTTCAGTTCCCGATGTACCACCTCCTGCTGACAGGGAACCTTCTGAAGAAGCTGTCAGTCAACGATTTCATCAATTACACCGGGGTGACCATCCTGCACTTGGGGAACAATGATATCTCCGAGATTGAGTCAGGTGCCTTTAACGGACTCCAGGGATTAAAAAGGTTGCACCTGAATAATAACAAGATTGACCTTCTGAGGGACGACACTTTTACAGGGCTGGAATCTTTGGAATACCTACAAATTGATTATAATTACATCACAACTATAGAGCCCAATGCCTTGAGCAGACTACACCAACTAACAGTGATGATTTTGAATGATAACTTGCTCTCTGCCCTTCCCCCGAATATATTCCGGAATGTCCCCCTTACGCACTTGGACCTTAGGGGGAACCGGTTAAAAATGTTCCCCTACATTGGCCTCCTGGAGCACATGGACAAAGTTGTGGAATTACAACTGGAGGAAAATCCGTGGAACTGCTCCTGTGAGCTCATTGCTCTCAAGGCTTGGCTGGAAAGCATAGCCTACACGGCTCTGGTTGGGGAGGTAGTGTGCGAGACGCCTTTCAGGCTGCATGGCAGAGACCTGGATGAGGTGTCCAAGCAGGAGCTGTGCCCGCGGAGACCCATAGAGGACACAGTCAGGCCTGCACCACCCAGCAGCACCAATGGATATTATCAGACCACACCTGCTGCTGTCACAGCCTCTCCCACCTCTTCACCTATTCTTAGGTACTCCAGCAGACCTACCAAGGGCCCAAGAATTAGGGTAAAGCCCACCTCTCGGTTACCGGGCGGTAACCCGTATAACTATGGCCCCATCATTGCTTTTCAGACCAAATCTCCTGTGCCTTTGGACTGCCCCACTGCCTGCACATGTAATCTGCAGATTTCTGAAATTGGGTTAAATGTCAACTGCCAAGAGAGAAAGATTGTAAGCATTTCTGATCTTAAACCCAAGCCATACAACCCTAAAAAAATGTATCTCACTGGAAATTACATCGCTGTGGTGCGAAGATCTGATTTTGTCGATGCCACTGGATTGGATTTGCTTCACCTGGGAAACAACAAGATAAGTGTGATCCATGACAGGGCTTTTGGGGATTTAACAAACCTGCGTCGGCTGTATTTAAATGGTAATCTCATGGACAGGCTTACAGGAGAGATGTTTTTTGGCTTGCAGAACTTGCAGTTCCTTTATTTAGAGTATAACGAAATCAAGGAGGTGGAGGCTGGCACTTTTCGCTACCTGCCTAATCTCCAGCTGCTTTTTCTCAACAACAACCACCTTAAAACTTTACCCATGGGCATCTTTTCCAGCCTTTCCCTGTCTCGTCTTAATCTGCGTAGCAACAAATTCCAAAACCTCCCTGTAAGCGGTGTTTTAGATCAGCTCAAGTTGCTTGTGCAGATTGATCTGTTTGATAACCTCTGGGACTGTTCTTGCGACATAGTGGGGATGAAGATATGGCTTGAGCAGCTCAGTGCAGGCACGGTGGTTAATGAGGTCCTGTGCAAGACGCCCAAACGCCACACTGGGATCGATCTGCGTTCAATCCAGTCTGAGCAGCTGTGCCCGGACTACACCGTCGCTTACATCTCACCAACTCCCCCCACCGAGGAGCCCATGGACGACCATGTTGTCACAACTGATGCCCCCCAGAAGTTCAACACCCCCAGGAGCACTGTTCCCCTCTCCGTCCTCATCCTCAGCCTCTTGCTCGTTTTCATCATGTCTGTCTTTGTGGCGGCGGGACTCTTCGTTGTGGTGATGAAAAGGCGCAAAAAGTCTCAAAGCGACCGCACTAGCACCAACAACTCTGACGTGAGCTCTTTTAACCTGCAATACAGCCTCTACAGCAATCGCTCTGGCCCTAAAGTCAAAGCCCCTGCCGGTCACGTTTACGAGTATATTCCCCACCCTATGGGCCACATGTGCAAGAATCCCATTTACAGGTCGCGGGAAGGAAATACGGTGGAGGATTACCGAGACCTGCACGAGCTCAAGGTGACATACAGGAGTACCCAGGATGAGGAAAGGGATAGTAGCACATTGAGGAGTCCTGCATACAGCGTCAGCACCATCGAGCCTCGCGACAACCCCTCCCCCGTCCAGGATGCAGACCACTTTTTCCGGGGCATTCTGGAACCCGATAAGCAATCCCCGCACCAGTCCATCCCATCCATCCCAGCAGCCAATTTAGAGTACAAGTACACTGGGCCTGTGTCGTACACGTACAACCCGAATTTCGATGTCAGACGGCAGTTCTTGCACCCGGACAGGATAAGAGAAACAGTGCTCTACGGCACAGCACCCAGTACTGTTTATGTGGAGCCCAACAGGAACGAATATTTGGAGCTAAAAGCTAAACTGCAGTCTGAGCCGGATTACCTCGAGGTCCTGGAGAAACAGACCACCTTTAGTCAGTTCTGAGCAACACAGTTGCTAATGCTAATGAGACACACTCTCTGTTGCTCCTTCCTGAAACAGTGGCTCAGTTTCATATAGGGTGCCTTGGCACAGAAACACAGAAGGGAGCGAGGTAGGACGGGGTGTGCCGAACAATCAATTCTTTCTGAAACACGACAGCACGAAAAACAGATACAGCTTTCTGACACGTAGACGAACAAACTCCACTGATGATGCAAATTTTATTTTTTTATGGTGAAGATGGAATAACACAAAATGTAACTACTGGTAAATCCTATCCAACTTCATTTTCAGGAATATAACCATACATAAAAAAAAGGTATATTGTGAATCAGAAGAGAAAACATGTTTATAAAATCCCTCCTGGACACAAAAAAGAGAAAAGAAACACTTGTACAGCAGATGATAAGAACTGTGTAGGACTATTTTCTGCTGTAGTCTGTAAGTAAGTATTTATTGATATAATCTGCCATGTCTTTTAAAAAAAAAAAAAATCTTTGATTCTACATCAGATATTACCTGTGTCATCATATTCCATGATCCTCCGGAAAAAAAAGGCTTATGTTTGTAGTTTCATTTACTGTAGCTCTGCATTGTAACAGTGGCTTTTTTTTTATTTTTGAAAGTGGCACACCCCCCAGTTGTTCAAAAACAGACTGCGTCATTTGAAGATTTCAGAAAAACGAGAAAAAAAATGTGTCTTTGTATGCTTTCTGCACTTTTTGAAATTGGAAGGCGGGTTTGCCTTCGTTGAGCTCTCATAAAGAAGATTATTATATTAAAAATGAATATGAGTATTCATTCTTAATATTTAGAAATGATATGTTATCAAACCTAAATTCATAAATGATATTTGAATTATTCATTATGTTGTGAAATAATGATATTTTAATCAATGTAACACCTATTTTTATACAAGCATTGGCAGATTCTCTATCCCTTACTAGTTTCTTTGTTTTGATTGCTTTGCACTTATTGCACTATATTGACCAAACTATGTTATTGTCATCAAATAAAAAAAAAAGGATGTCAGGTTCACATGTTGTGCTTTTGAGGAAAAAGTAAAGTGTTTGGTTGATACGAAGAAGACCATCTGAGTTGGGTTCAGTGTAACCTTTAATGTGGTAAACCAGGCGACATTATATCTTGGCTAAGAAGAGGCGACTGATGATACAGTGTGTGCTTTAGACGAAGGGGCAGCCAGTGCCTCAGACAGGACTAGAATCGATGGGGATTCAATCAATGAGCATTAAACCTTCGCAATTATACCATGACAACTGCATTTACATTACTGCCTGCCAGCCGACAAGGAGGTCATTTATATAAACATGAATGGAGCCGGCTTGGAGCTCCTGCAAAGCCAGTGGGTATCAACTTTGACAGCGTTCAGGCTAAGGTACTTGGATTTGTTGCTCAGTTAGCCCTCTTGGTCGATTTCTGCACATGTGCTTACTTTAGGTAGTTTTAAAGAATTGCTAAGATAGTCATAAGAAAGCTCAAATTTTAAATATAATTAACTGAACTGTAGATATTTTAGTACGATGTTTATCTTAAACCCTTTTTCAGATGATTGTGGTTCTGATCCCTGTTTGGGCCGGTTGAGTCTGGTCGGATATGACACATTATGACCACTGATCAAATCAAACACGACAGGTGACATTCTGTTGGCGGAGGCTGACTTATCAGAGTCATACGTTCACATTTCATCCCTAGAAACAAACCCTTGAGTAGAGCTACATATTATATTGAATGACAATCATCACGAAAGTGTCAGAGTATGCAATATTTTAATAATAAAAAAACAAGCTGCTTGGATGGCATTGAAGCATGACCAATGTCATGCTTTAATGTTCTGCATATCTACAATATTTTTAGCAGGTTGCTTAGACTCTTAACTGCTGTTAATGTCCATAGCAGATGTGTTGTTTTAGTGGCTAAAGTTTACAAAAAACTGAAAGATTAGGAGTGCCTATCTTTTTTAGAGTAAGATTTGATTCATGCATGAATTGATGCGGCATGCGACGTCCCGTTTCAGACAGGTTGTTCTTTTTTCTATGCACAGAAAAGGTTCCACACGAAAAGAGCAAAACTGCAATTAACAGCACTGGGTTCAATTAACAGCACAGCTTTTCAGTACAGGTCTTGACCTCAAAGTAGTATTTATCTATTTGTTTTTCGGCAGCATTTGAAGTGTTTGTTTCACTTTGTGTTCGGCTAATCCACAGTCCGTCCCCTTCCTTGAAAAATGCAAAGCAGGGTCCATAAAAATGCAAGAGACTGCCCCTGTGCCACCATTTTCAGTGTGCAGCGAGCGTCACCATTTAGGAATTCAAACGCTCCCTCAGCAGAGACAGACGGCATCTTTCCGGAGAGGAGGCCTGCCGACTAATTCTCAACTCACAGGGAATTATTTGGAATTAAATGAATTTATAATTAAACCTTCTCAGTGTGCAAAAGAGCTGTTATATAACTGTTTACATTTTTTTTTCCACTACCAAAGCCCATCATGGTGCCTGCTCCTCTCCTTGTTAAAAAAAAAAAAAAAAAAAAAAAAAAAATGTAAGGCTCTGGGTCCTCGTCGTTTTCAGAGAAGCTCAGAATGAGAGCAGAAGGCAACCATTTGGGAGATGAGGAGTCCTGGAACCGAGTGTAACTGTGGATGTGTCATACATGTTGCAGGGAGATGTGAATCATAGCCAAGGAGTGTGTGCACTCGCCTGGCATTGGTGGCCTGTGGGGTGCTCATAGTTTCTGACACGCAATTCTATTTATTTTTGGCGACGCTTATATTGCAAAACACTTTGCACCTGAGCAGCGCAGCGGCAAGTGTTTAAAAATGTGGCGCAGATGGCTGTGTGGGGTTTGGTATTATTATGTGTTAATATCCTTGAGTTATAGATTTTTTTTTTTTTTTTTTCATGTCGGATGATAAATTATTCGAGCACATTGATGAAATCATTTAATCGTGTGTTCCAAATAGGTCTGTCATCTGTGTGCGCGTGTGTGTGTGTGGGCACGCATATCCATGTATCCCAGAATGAGTGGTTTATTTCTGCCATGACCCAGCTTACAGCGCCAGTGCAATACACGTGCGTTAAACATCCAGTTGGTAGAAATTCCAGTTAGCATGTTAGACCTGATGAAAACCGAAATTGATCAGAAAAAATCTTCGAGCGTCTGTGGTGAGCTTCGGTATTCAGAGGAGGCGGCGAGGTGAAACATTCCAGATGGTCTTGCATCCCCCCCCCCCACCCATGCTGACCAACATCCCTGATAATTTCTGACAGAAGCTCATTGTGCAGAATCTGATGCAAGGCAGGCCTGCGATGCAGGTGTGGACGCCGGGAGGTGAAAGCCTCCCCTCCCCTTCGCTCCAAACGCAGCAGAGAGAGCTCATCAGCGCGGCAGCTCCATCCGAGGCCCCTCTCAGACGGGAGAACGGGGAGAGACGGGTTGATGGGCAGCCGGCGTTCTCGTACGCTCTCTGCTTTCGCACCATTTGAGAGCTAATCAATGCGGAAGCAGAGTGGCACAGCGCATGAAACCTGTCCAAGCTGCACCAAGTGTTGGCTCATCACTTCTGCTATTTTCAGTGCGTGGAGTTGAACTTGCCCAGCAATTATTTTCGAACAGTGTTCTAAAAAAAGAGCTAATTAAAATAAAAACTTTTTTTTTTTTTTTCTTCCTGGAACTGATTTGGATGGTTTTGCTCAGAATCATATTTCGTGGCTTCTCAGATGGTGTTGGCAGAAGTGCATGTTTATGGTAAATAAAATCAGCTTGATGCCACCATGTGCAGGGCTGTGTTAACCAGCTATAAGGGCTGGGGGCAAAACTGAGCTCAAGGTCCCCTTTTTACAATCACGTTTACTCAATTTTGATGCATATTGCACCTGTTTCAAAATAACTTTATAGTACAGATGGGATATTTTTTTAGCTTAATTTATTTTGGTTTTCAGGTGCCAAGTAGATTGAATGGGGAAAAAAAGGGAGAATTTCCTTTTGCAGCCTCAGGAAGCTAACTAGTAATCATCAGTCATCAGTTTTCCCCAGCAAACTTCATTTGTACCTATATTGTGCCGATTTAATTGTCAAATTATGGTTCTACTGGGGTTCTACCAACTGGATTGTTTACAAAGGTGCTCATATTTTGTCTCATGGGTGACAAAATGAAAATGGCGCATTATCTAATTAATTTTTATTTCCTATTTAATTCATTTGTGTAACATTTTTATGTCAAAAGTACTTCAAAAGAATGTGGGACTGTAAACATGGCAACGGATTTAACAGTTAAATGTGTAACTGCACCATTAAAATCTTCCATATTATGAGAGGGTCAACGGATCGGTGGCAATTTCTGCAGCTATACAAGTTTATAGTAACAGCTCTTCAGTTGGGAGGTTTTGTGGGATTTTTCGTGTATTTTACTGTTTCTGATGATTCTATTCTTATGTTTTTCTGCTCTTTCAATTGACAAATGTCATATATCAGTATATTTTGCTGCATGTTAGTCACAATTCAGACCTCGGTAATTCAGTTGGAGATAATTCTCAATTCAACTTTTCAGCTTTCTTGTTTTTAGCCCTTGGTTCAACACCAGACACTGCAACCAAACGTGTAAATGATAATCACGCTAATAACGTGTCTGCCCCCCGCACGCTGTGAGATCCAGAGGGTGGACATTTTCCATATGCTCGAGCGAAGCTTCACCTACCGCTGCCCCTTTCCCTTTCCCGGCCAATGGTGCCTCGCTCCTCGGTGTCGCCTAGCTTTCCTGTTGCCACCCGGTCTCTATGATGATGTGAGCAATTGAGTTCAAGGAGATCTGGGTAATTGAGAGGGCAGGGATGGCATCTGACAGGCACCGATGGCTCCAATGATTACTTTAATCAGAGTGGTTAATGGAATTCCTTCAGGCATGTAGAAATGCTCAAATGTTCATCAGCACTCAACCGATTTCTACCCCCCATCGCTGCCAACGCCTCCTCTCCTACCTCACGTTGCCATAATTACTGATCAGTTCTCCTTCCTCCTCCAGCCTCTGCTTTCTGTGTAACCCCAATCATCTGCACTTTTGTTTGTTCCTGTGATCTTAAATCCAAAGTGGGAATCGTTATGTCGGGGCACTGGGCTGCTTTATGGCCAAAATGCATTATGGATGAAGCGTTTTAACATAAAACGCCACGGTAAAGCTCTTAACATACATAGGGACAGTCAAGGACTTGGTCACAGTGAATTCTGTTCAAGCATATTTTTCAAGCACTTTAGGTTTAAGTGAAATGCTTGTATTTTCCAGTGAATGCAGAATAAAGAGGGCGGGCTTTAAACTCGGCTTTAAGAAAATAGGTCCTTATTTGATGCCGCTGATTTATCAGGACTGTCAGTTTGACAAATTTATGTCCTCTCCCACTTCCGTGGGCTACTCAGCTTTTTCCACTTTTGATTGATTTGCCATCGCATCTCGCCATCATGCCTTCTGCCAATTAAAAAATTGCTGTTGTCGATACACTCTCCTTATGCTGTTGAAGGTCGTTCTGTGCCATGTGTAGGACACGCTTTGAAAAATGCGACAGCCACAATCAATGTGGAATGTACTTGTTGCCTTTGTTGTGATTGGTGGAAGGAATCATTTTGACAAAGCTCCGCCGGTTCAAGTCCCCATCAGTTCCAGACAAATGGTATTTGACCCCGGCATCGTAAAATTACATTTCTCAGTTTGGATAGAACGAGACAGGTTCCCCCCGCTGTTCGAGATAGTATGTTACTTTAATGACGTTATAAATTCAGTTTCCTGGCTGTTATGAAAAATATACTATTTTACTGAAGCATCAAAACTGAAATTATCTGCCAGTCACTAGAGTTTACTGAAACGTTACCACTTTAATTCCAGGGTAAAGTAATTCAAATTCACCTGCATCTACCAGAAAATATGGTACTTTAATACAACACTATAACTTCAGCTCCTCAGCAGTTTTGTATAACACAGTTCTCCATTATTTTTAGTATTATAAGATTGGTTTGTTGAATTAAGTAAAACAATGTAGCTTTAGAAGTTAGTATAAAATGAGTGGATTTTTTTAAATTATATAAATTACTACTTATAATTTTATAATGCATTTCATGTATGAGTTCATGTATGAGTTCTTTTTTTATCTTTGCTTTTTTTTAATGTTTTAATCAATGTCCAACTGTAGAGTATGGATAAAGGAACAATGTGTCTTTTGTGTTTCAGCAATACTCAACATTTATCGTTATTCCTTTGTTTTATTTTAAACAACAGGATGGGCTGTTCTATTTATCAAAATTGTGTAAAACCGATGATCACGGGAATAAACTGGCTTCGTTTACAAAGCTTTGGAAATCAAGCTGTCCCAACGCCGTTCTTGCCTTTAAATGATATTAAATATAGGACAGTAAATAGCGTGTAGAGCACACGGTGCTCATGATTTTTCCCTTTGCTAAATCAATGCAGATGGACGTAATTGAATTCCTGCAATCCCGCCTTAACCTTTTAGTGCAGTCCGAATGGACGACGAAGTTAATATAGAGATGGAAACCCTTCATGCAAAACTGATGGCGATTGCCATGGGAGCGATCGTTTCAAATGCACAAGTGTCTGTTTCCAGTTTCTTGCATTGTTGCATACTTATGTCCGTAGTAATATCAAGGTATGGGCAGAAATGTTTGAACAAATATCTTTATAACAGTGCCTGCTCATATTACGAACAATGTCGTTTTATGTTCCACTTCGTTTTGTTTTGTTTCTTTGTGTCACGGTTTCCACTTTGTACCGCCAGCCCACTTCTCCAGCCTCCCCGACAACCTCCTCCCGCTCAGCCTGCCCTCCTTTTTCAGTTCCCATTGGGCAGCACAGCCGTATTCATCAGGCCTCCCCCGTTTTGTTTGTTTGTTTATGGCGGCTGCGCCCGCTGATCCGGAGCCGCAGTAACCCTGTCGTTTGATAAATGGCAACCATAGCATTACTGACTCCCCAGCCGAGCCCGGTGCCGCCTGGCCAAAAAAAAAACAACAGGTTGATGTATGGCTTCCTTTAGACTGTCAAGTCATTTCAGTAGAGCCCATCCAGGCTCAGGGCTTCTACTGTATGCTTGTATTTGCTTGGAACCGCGCCACGTCCTGCCCTGCCTTGTATGTGTCATTGATTTCAATGCTGAACAGCAGCTGCTAAGGCAGGAGGTATGCAGATTTTGTCGACTTTATTAGATGTTTTTTTTTTTTTTGTCGTGCTTTTGCAAGTTGACTACAGGGGGTACAAAAGGCCAAAGGACATTTATATAAAGATTTGGCTTTCGTTGTACTCTGGGTATATTTTGAGCCATTAAAAACAATCTCAAGAATCAAGAATCTTTATTGTCATTATGTGTTACCATGATGACATTTTTGGTGACAACGCACAAAATTACACAGACGACGCACATAAGACATTATCTTTCCTTTTTTAATTAATAAAATAAAATAGTTGATTGCAATGGCCACCAACAACACTCCACGGGGGGGCTTAAGAGTACATTTGGTCCTTGGTAGTTAATGGGCTCATTTTCAAGTCAAAATGATAGCAGTCTGTGTCCAGTCCAGAAATTCCCAAAAGTGGTGGAATATGCACTTTGAAAAAAGGGTCATAGTATTAAGTTCAACCTTAACTTCACCTCTAGCCATTTACCACTACCTCTTAACATCTGGACCAAATTGTTTAAGCAATGTTTGAAAATCTACAGCACTTAGATTTTTAAAATCAGGTATTTATTATCCTACTCCTAATACAGGTTCTTTAAAGGATAGTTTGCGATCTGTAATACATTTATTTTAAATGAAAAAGAGGGGTAATAGCTTTTTATGGCATTCAAATTAGTCCCTTTAGAACCATGGGTAAAGTTTGAAATCCTGATCTAAGATGATGTAGAATCCCATGTTTTTTATGCCACAAAGGCCAAATTCATCAAAGTGTTTATGGGTATAAAAGATCATTAAAAAAAGCAAAACATATATTTTACTTTGGTCAACAATTATATAAATATGCAATATTATAATGAAATGAAGAAATATACATTTCTTCAGAGAAAGGAATCTGTAAATCATTAAACTTCCAAAACACAAAAAAAAGTTTCCAAAATGTTTTTAATTGACAGTTTTCTACTAATTTGGTATCAAAAACATTTTTGTTCTTTTCTAAAAAAAAACAACAAACAGGAATGGTATGTTGGCCACTCTTTTTAGTTTAATGAAAACAAAAAAAGTTGAATAAATCTTGCTGTGTCCAATATTCTAAATTCAAAGAATTACTGTTTGTCTGTGATAAATAAATATAAAGGTATCCATCTGCATCAAATTGCTTTGCAAAGTTTTCACTGTTTTTGTAGTTTGGTCCACTGACACACAAAACCATTGCAAGGGCCACAGATGGCCCTTTACAATATTCATCTAGAGGGTCAAAGCGTTTTGCTCTTTTTTTTGTCATTTGAATATAGCAATGCTTCCTTCCAATTGTCATGTGGATTTTGAGCAAACTTTTAAAATGTCGCAGAAAAGTTAATTCACTGGTATGGAGTCAATTAATCAGGCTACAGAAAATGTACTTGTCAGAAGTTGAGGTTACACATGACGGTAATAAGCAGGAAGTAGAGATTGCAAACTAGCATGGACCACACGTCTAAAAGCAAGGCGAAAGGTTCTCGGAAAAGCGTTGTTATCGGGCAAGTTGCCATTGTCCTTTCATGTCAACTAGTACTGGCGATGTTACAGGTAGTCTGACGATGTTGAGAAAGAAATACAATTCTATATCCTGAAGGATGCAGACAGCAAAAATAGCTGATCAGTCATGTATGCTAAACGTTCGCCACATCAGAACTCCTTCGGCAAATGTCCCCACCTCCCGTTTTCCAAGGTGACTCTTTTTCGCTAAAAATCCACCTCAAGGTGGCATAAAAGCTTTAAGAAATGTAAGTATTTCTTTCGAGCTCTGCCGTTTAAGTCAACCTTTTCTAACGTGATATTTCATAATGCCTATAAAAAACGTTGATGGAATGTGGGTTATGAGTGCTACATCTGCCAGGAACTCAACAACTAAAATGATTGAAAAGTTGGGTACAAAAAAAGCTTAATTTGGAAGAGAGCAAATCAAAAAACAAATGTCATACAAAATATAAAACCGTTTATAGATAAAAAGTCGGGAAACAAACCATTTTCCATCAATAATTTTCAGTTCTCTATACTCAACTTGGAAAACGATAATTTAATCTGATATATTTCAAGACTGTATATGAACCTTATGTTAAAAAAAAAAATGGAAGAACCTTCTGAGTTTAGCTAGTCCTTAGCCCAATGCTATATTTGCACTGGGCTAAGGACTATGTAAGATAAAACAAATCCCCTAAGTTTTTGTTTTGTTTTTTTCTGAAAAACATTTTACATTATCATCTATATTCTGTCAAAATCAAGCTTTTCAGCTCAATACTTAAATTGAATAGAGTCAGGTTCCAAAGCTAAACAAATACCTGACCGCAAAATATACTGCAAAATATCAATATTAGCATGAATGATGATTTTCATTTGGAGGTTGCGTCAGAATGTTTTAGATGGGGTAATTAATAATGGTTATGTAAGCTAAACTCAATTAGATTATCAAATCCAGTCTCACATTTTGTTATCAAGTAACAATAAAGATCAAAACACATTTCCAATGTACCCGGTGGATTCATTTGGTGTCCAAATACCCCAATCTGCATCTGTGATGTTAGCCTAAATATCTTGTTGTGGCCAAATCAAAGTGACAAGTCAAGTCTGATATAGACTGCATTAATTCCTGCTTTGCAATTACTTCCTTTTTAAGTAAGCAGTCCTCACGTCTCTTTCACCAGTGATTGTTTTTTTTTTTTTTTCCCCCTTTGAAAGACTCCGTGCTGTGTGGAACAAGATTATTTGCCCGTCAGGTTCAACCCAGTTATCTTCAAAGCGGAAACGTGTTTACTCAGTCTGAGTTTGGTTCACAATTAGACTGTATTGTCGCTGGTAAATTTGGCTCTTTAGCGGCGTGCTTGTGTCTCCAAAGTGGGATAGCTTGAAGAAAGAAGATAAGGCTTGGCGTGTGGGTGGTTTGCATCTTTGAGGGTCTTCGGTGCACACGTACGCCTTTGTATCCTTTTCACCAGCCCTTTGATTTACTGTAAAATTCCACTTGCTTCTTTCTTTATATATCCATTGCCCTCTCCCTCTCTATCCTGTCCCCATTTTGTTTCTATCTCCTTGGCTTTGAAAGCGCGGCGAGGAGTCTGCAGAAAAACCGGGGCCTCGCTAAAGGAATTAGGCTGTGCGCTGGGAGATCGCTCAGATAATGAAATGGTGGGAGGTAGAAAAACTAATTTTCTCACTCGTGAGAGAGAGAGAGAGAGAGAAAGAGAGAGAGAGAGACATACTAATGTGTCCATTGAAAATAGCACTGACAAGAAAGAAAAAGACAATTCCAGAATCCCACAGTCTTATTTGATTTCAGCTCATGAGATATGGAGCCGCTAAAAAGGATGAAGTTTGGCACCAACTCTAACCGCTCCAAATGGACTGGCCTCGACGGGAAAACTATTGTTTTTTCCAACCACGTCGTCCTCCCGGAGCGCTCCGAGTGACAGTTTGCTTGTGTTTGGACAATGGGCGAAGCTGAACTTGGCAGAGTGTGGGTGTGCTTGTTAAAAAAAAAAAAAAAAAAAAAAAAAAAAGGCTACTGTGGAAGGGCTCTGAGAGCTCTTACAGCATTACTGACGTCAGCTACTTATGATGTTCTCTGTGTACCTGCGAATCTCTGTGTCTGTGTGTGTGTAGGCCTCGCGTATGAAAAGCAGAGAGTCATACTGGTGTAAAAAAAAAGAAAAAAAAAGTGGGTGAATGATGAGTACGAAAAAACAAACAAAAACGGAGAAAAAAAAAAAGCAACATGAGGCATTTATTCGTTTAACAGGTCATCTTCCGTTAGCTTTGTAGTCGAACATGCAGGGAATGTTCTTTTTTTCCCATCTTTCTAGAACCAGGAAGTGTGTTAAGTTGGTCAACAGGGAAATAACTTCACTTTAAAATGCAATATATATATATATATATATATATATATATATATATATATATATATATATATATATATATATATATATATATATATATATATATATTACTGTATTTGTTCCATTTCATTAAATCTTTGTGTAATTCTCACATTCAGAATTCTAAACATGCAAAAGAAAAAGCCTTAAAATGCATTCATCTTTTAAAGCAGTCGCATGATCTGTTAAAACTATTAGCCAGACTTTTCTGTGAAATCTGCCTTGCATGTCAGCTGTAGTCTTTCACTTACACAGCAACATAGCATGGTCAGACTTTTATTTATGTTTGCTCTAAAACATTTATTTAAAATAAAACCGACCCCCCAAAAGCAAGCTCCCACCAAAAAGCACCTGGTGACATCACACAAGGCAAAAGACAACTAATCAGGGATTTTTCACATCGCCCATTGCTATATTGTCTTTTTCTTTTTTCAGTTTTTGTTCACATGATCTTAACAAATTTGTCCTTTTAAACATGTGTTTTTTTTTCTGGCTGCAGCGAATAGTTGAAGCGATAAGAGAGAACATTGCGTAGCTTCTCCCCGAGTATTTGTGAACAGTGTAATCAATAATAATTGGAATAAAAAGAATATATGTTCTTGATAGCAAGCCTTTTCAGAAACTCTAGGTCGCCTTCCAAAGATATGTCAGCACAGAACCAAGATCAAAGCAGTATAAAACAATAATATTGCATCATTAAGGCTATTATAGTCCTGGGTTTAAGAGCAAGTATCGCTGCTTTGAGGGATGAGTTTTGAAGAAAGGCTTGAAAAAGCTGACAGAATAGAGTTTGAGTGCTTTGAAATGTCTCTCAAAATCTGTCAAAAGCCCCGTGTCTGTCAGTCTTTACTAAAACCAGCTAACCAGCTTTATTTCTCAGCCTCATGTGATGTCATCAAGTAAAACACACACGAATCATTATTTGTTCGCTCCTTCAGTGCATTTTTTTTTCTAAAATCTTTGTGTTTTATACAAAACCTGCAGTAGAAATCTATAGTTCATTACCTGGCTCTGTTTTGCCTTTGTTTGGGGGGAAAAGCCATTACTTTATTGTATCTTTAAAATGTTTTTTTTTTTTTTTTTTAAATTGTTGACCAAAATGTCTGGAACTTTTAATCATCAAGTCATTAATTTCTGTTTCAGGGTAGAAAAAATAATGACCATTTCTAATGGTGACTATTCCATATTTATTATATATATATATATATATATATATATATATATATATATATATATATATATATATATATATAAATAAAGTGGGAAAGACAGGAGAACAGCTCGTTCAGAATCTTTAATACAACTGGAACTGTGACTGGGACCCAAGTGGATCTTACCACCGACGTCTCCGTTGAAACAACTTATTTGCTTTTGCCAGCGGTGACAATAATTGCTGGCAATAACAAATTAATTTTAAACAGCAATCTGTGTACACACACACACTCACTCACACACACACACACACACATTACTCATTGAAGGAGAGTGGGCGATAATTGCCCAGAAATTTATTCATTTATATGCAAGGCATGTAAATTCGAACCCGGCACATTTCTTTCATTCTAACTGGCTTTCAACAGTGTATACACAGCCATGTTGAATTATCTGGTTATTGTGGTGTAAAGAATGCTTAAACATCTTCTTTTTTTTCCACACAGTGTTATGTCGATCAAGTACAATTCAAGTGAAAAAAAAATACTTTTTAATGATAATATAACAAGTTAAAAGCTTCAATAACCCTGTTGCTTTTCAAACAAGAGGTGTCCTTAACAATCTGGTCGACTTGGAAACTTTGGCAAAGTAGTGGGAAATTAATGCCAAGTCAAGATGTGAAAAAGTGATAGACCGCTGGGCTAAAATTGAAAAGGTGCTTCATTAAGTGTTATTCAAGGCATATTTATGGAATCTAGCGATTAACACTTTTGGTTGTTTTCCAGCTAATATATAAAAGATAAACAGCATAATTCATGTGTGGAAAGTGTTGAAATTAGCTAGCAGCACAACTGTTTTTTTTACACTATAAAAATGTGTTGTTTTAACAGGCATGTGCACACTTTTGAAAACCCCTGTAAGTTCCAATAAGAATCATAACACCTAAGACGAAATCAACAAACTGGATCCCAAACATGTTATTTAAGTGGTTCATTCAGAGATTTAAAAAAAAAAAGTTGATCTACTTTTTGATTATATTCTCTTCATATGAGAAATGTATCCAAATTTCGCGTCACAAATAGACGACTAGATGTTTAAACTAGCTCCGTTTTCCAAGGTTGAACATCTTTTTTTTTTTTTTTGTCGGAGTCATCATTTTCATCGAATTTCCCATGCTTCCTCTTTTTACGCTCTCGAACACCCGAGCGTAACCTGATATAATCCATTTTCTACTCCGCATCACAAGCAATTAACCTCCCATCTTCAGCCCGCAAAAAAATCCACAGGTTCAAAACTGAAACTTCATATTAAAGAATCCTGCATTTCCACCCTTCCTGCCCCCAGGTGACTGCGCCGCACCTGATCAAAAGCCAAATGATGCAAACGGCAGGAACAAGTCGGCGGCGTGTATTAGATCTCATTTGCCCTGTTAAAGTGTGTTAACAGGAGGAATTAGAACCAAATTAAACCACCAGAGATTCCCGACTCCTCTAACTGTCAGGACGTTATTATAGACTCCACATAAATGTGTAAGGTATCATGGGAGAAGGCGCTTATTGAATTATGCCAGAATTAACCCATTAGCAGGGAGGAATCAATCTGACTGGAGACGGCGTCATCTCGGCTCGGGAAAAAAAAAAGATTTTTTCATTCTGTTGGGGACATTTTTTGAGGGACACCTTCGAGCCTCTTTTTCTTTGTCTTCTTTGGAGCCGACGCTGCAGCTTTGTTACATGAAAAATGGCTCAAAAGGCAATATAAATGGGTTTATGCTGTGACTGGTAGTAAAAATGCATTCCAAGGGTGCAAACAATTTCATCTTTCGGTAGCTATAACCCTAGCCACATAAAAGGATCCCGTCTCCCTCTGTTGGGTGGGGAAGAAGAGAAGGGCTTTAATTGGCCAGCTGTAAAAGGTCCGTCCAATTTTAAATGTTAAAGCTTTAAATTTTGACTCTTTCAGCACAACTGTGCTAGTTTTAACTGGAGTTAAAGACAAATCACCAACGGTTAAGCTTTTTTTTTTTTTCTTTTTCCTCTAGTTTCCCTACTGTTTAAGACACCGTAGAGATTAGTCAATTCAAATTCAAACTGCTTCCCTGCCTTCTGCTGACAGGATGTTAACGGCTAATGGCTCCACGATTGGGCAGTTTACAGCTGGCCGGTTTTTAATCTGATGATTACAGCGTATGACCTTTGTGCTTTGTAAAGGATCCATTTGCCAATGGGGCATGAGTAAATTCCAGTCACAGTTACACTAAAGAAAATGTCCAAAAACTGCCCAGAGTTTACAATTCCTTGCAATAATAATGATACCTCTTTAACCTTTTTTTTTTTGCTTTTTTTTTGCGTTCACAACCAAAACGTTTAATGTATTTTATTGCTATTTTGTGTAACAGAGTAACACAACGCCGTGCTTGTATGCGTCCGCCTCCCTGTGGCACCAGTTCACGTTCCAAGTCTTTTAAACCATGCCTCCGCCAGCCTTTTACATCTAAAGGCTAAAGTTGTTGACGATACTTGCAAAATATCTAAAGCTCAATCAGACTGGTTGTCGTCCCAGACATTATTCGTTAGATCCAAGTCTAAACTTTGACTAGGCCATTTGAAAACCATTCCATTGTAGCTTCGGCTGTATGTTTAGGGTCAGGGTCAGGGTCCTGCTGGAAAGTAAACCTCTGCCCCAGACACAAATCTTTTGGACCCTTCTACAAGTTTTTTTTTTTTTTTTTTGCCGTCCGTCCAGGGGCGGTTTTAGACAGGGGCCAACAGGGGCCTGTGCCCCTGTAAAACTGTTCCTGTTATGGCCCCTGTACTAAAAACATGATATTAAATTTCTTAGGATGATAAATGCTGACAAAGATACCGTGACTGACTGGTCATTTGGATCAGTTGTATTTTTTGTGTTTGTTTTTACCCAATAATAAAATAACTAAATGATTAAAAAATAAATATAAAACAAAAAAATAACAATAATTAAAAATTAAGCTGTTTCACGTTAAGCTCCCGCTGTATTGAGAAAAGATCAGGGATCTGCAACCTGCAGTTCCAGAGCTACAATTGGCTCTTTGGCTTACTTAATATATTAAACGATGAAATGTTGACCTGTTAAGTCCCCCCCCCCCCCCAGTCTTTTGTTTTGTGCCCTTGTGAAAAAACATTGGCCCCCCCCTGCCCCCCCCCCCTGCTAAATTTGGTCGTCCACATTCCCCATCAACTCTGATCAGTTTTCATGACCCTGCTGCAGAAAAGCAACCCCCCACAGCATGATGCTGCCACCACCCTGTTTCATTGTAGGGATGGTGTGTTTAGTGTGTTAGTTTTTCAGCACACGTAGAATTTCACATACGGCTTAAAACATTCCACAGCAATTTGGGTGATCTAAAAAAAAAAAAAAAAAAAAAAAAAAAAAAAAAAAAAAAAAAAATGTAGTCTCGACAGGTTTTACCCCCTGCGCAAGGAAGCTCTGCAGCTCCTCCAGAGTCAACAGAGACTTCTGGGCTGCGTCTCTGATTGGTGCTCCGCTTGATTGGCTTGCCATGTGGCTGGACCTGCATGTCTCAGCAGTTTCTGCAATTGAGCCATGTACTGTTTCCAACTTTTTCGGGACGATAAACTTAGCAGTGCTCAGCGAGACGTCCGTGGCTTGAGTTTGTTCGGTAACGTTCACCCCACGCCCAAGAGGCCTTCGCAGAACAGCTGCATTCAAACTAAGCTCAAATTAGACACAGGTGAACACTCAAGGCAAATGGGTTTAACCGGATTGCGTTTAAGGGCATCACGGTAAAAGGGGACTTGACGAACAGGCGTGCCAGAGTGCAAAACACTGCTTACCCATATGTGGGAAAACAGCACAAAAATCTGACAATAATCTACGAGTACATCTCCATCAGGTCAATAGGGAGAATATTCTAACTTACTAAATAAATAAATGCCATGAATAATAGATGCCTTTGAAACACCGGCTTTGGTGTTACAAAATGTAATGTTTCCGCTGTCACCGTCAAAGTGCTTAACTGAACCTGCTACATTTATTCAGTCACAGTGTAATGAAATTAATAATTCATACGAAGATAATTACATACTACTGCGCCTTAGCCGTCCGCGCGCTTTGGAAACCTGGTAATAGGTTTTAAATAAAACCTGATTTTAAACGAGGATAACGTTCCGATGCGGTGGAAATTGAGGTCCCTGTAGGTTCCGAGTTAATGCGAAAATTCAAATAATCAATTTGTGCCTCTGAGATTACTTATGTGCTAATAATTAAAGTCGGGGAAAAAGGCTGGCATAAACACGAGGCCCACCGTGGCTGGAGCTTTTTGATTCCTGGTGAAGCTACCTCTCCCCATTTTTTCTTTTCTTTTCTTTCTCTGGTTCTAATTCTTTTTTTCTTGTCTTTGATGCAACAGCTCATCAATGAAACTAATCACACCGCATCTCCTGGCGAAAATGTTAATGATGAAAAGGCCTTTTCATATTGGACAACAAAGGTGATGCTTCATGTCTGGATCGCTGGCTGGTGAGATTCATCAGGAATAAGTAAAGGAGGACAATGCCTGAAAAGAGGCCCCCGTTAATATTTTAAGTATCTGATCATCTTCGCTTTCTATCCTTGATGTCCTCTGAATGTCAATGAGGCTCTCTGGCCCTGATGGCAGTTTAAGTTGAGCATCCGTTCTGGGTGCTCCCGTCATAAACGCAGGTCTTTGCTGGTGGTTTAACCTTGATTTTATAGATTTGTCTCTTCATATGCAACTGCCTTTCAACACGCCTCCCTGCTTTGAATCGGGGGCTTTCACCTTCTTGCGGTTCTGCGTAGACCACCCGCTCACACCTTGAACTTGCATGCATTTAGTCACGTTGCAACAACTACTTCAAAGTTATCTCCTTACCAAGAGAAAATAGTGTATAAATGTTGAGCTGGAGGAAGCAGGCACGTGGCTTTTAGTATTTTGCAAATAATAATCTGATAAGTGTGGAGTGAGTTTATTTATGTTTATTTCAGAAGAAAACCAATTCTAATTGTGGAGGAGCTGCAGAGATCCACAGCTCAGGTGGGAATATCAGTTTACAGATGAGCCAGATTGGACCTCGAGCATCTACAAACATTTTTTAATCAGACCTTTCCGTCAATTTTCAGTCTCACTTAGATCTGGGCTTTGATTGGGCCATCAATACAAATAATGCTTCATACTAAGCCATTCCATTGTAGCTCTGGCTGCACGTTTAGGGTTGTTTTCCTCCCAAGTGGTGACCCACAGGAACAACTCAAACCTCTAACAGTTTTTTTTTCCAGGAATTTTCTACATTCAGCTCCCATTGGCTCTAATCAGTTTACCCAACCCTGCTGAAAAAATTTACGAACACCAGCATGATTCTGCCACCCGTCATGTTTCACTGTGGAGATGGTGTGTTCAAGGTGATGTGCGGAGTTATTTTTCTGCCACAGATTTTTAATTTAAGCCCATGGACCTTCAGCATTGTTAACCCTGGAGATCGTTTAGCAAAATATATACAAATACACGGCACATTTTTTTTTTAAATATTTCTATTTGTTAAAATAGTAAAGAATATTGCTTCATCTTAAGTGCTAAATAACCAAAAAACACATTTAAGTTTGCAGTTCGAATGTTAGAAAGTTTAAAAAAATGAGTTTGTGATTACTTTTGCAAGATCCTCTATTTTGTGTTTTCAATAATCGTGTCCCCACATCTTATCGGTCTATCCTTGCCTCCCCATTCTATGTGTCTTTTACAGAGATTTGTCCTTTTTTTACTGTCGACAATGAAAAACAGATACTTCTGCAGTTTTAATTAAGCGTTATGAGCCAAACAACGTGCGCTAGTTCTAGTTACCTTATTAATTTGCAAAATCTGCTGGTAAAAAAAAATAAAGCTGGTGCCCAAATTGGTAGTAGATGCCATTTCCTGCTGGTTGAACCTATTTTTTTTTTTTGTATAAAGATTACAGGCATTTGTTGCGGCATAGGATTTTCTCCAAACCAGAATGAGAAGCCTGCAAGAGTGCATATATCATCAAATACTGAGGCGCCCGAATATGAAGCTGCTTAAAGCTTCACAAAAAGAATGGAAGCGGCTTGTAACATAAATTTGGGAAAATAGACTCATGAAATTTGATACATTTTAAACGATCTATCAGAAAATTTTGATTTTCATCTGTTCCTCTATTTATGCGAGCCTGCCTGCAAAATCACAAATCATTTCAACAATATATGTTCTTGTAAATACTGTACTACTAAAAGTATGAAGCTATGTGTGCTGCTCATGTTTTCATATATAATGTACAAGTAGGGACTAGTAACAACAACAAAAAAATATCTTTGTTATTAAGAAGCCTGTGGTGGAATTTTTTTGTTTTTTTACATTTTCTTTTCTGTCACAATGAATTATTCAAAAGACATTATTCAAAACTATTTCACAATTTTTTGTTTTTGTGAAGGACCTACTTTTTGGCTCAAAAAGTAGCTGTGCACTGTGGACCGTTGCAACTTTTTTGCAAGGTCTGCATCTTGTTACATCTGCTGTACAAGAAAACCAACCCACTCGTTTCAGAACAAGAACACCGTACAGAGTGAAGCACGGCGGTGCTATTGTTATAGGTTGGGACTGCTGGGCAAGTTTATTTATAAAGCACATTTCAGTAACGAGACAATTAAAAGTGCTTTACATGAACAAAAAAAAAAAGGAAAGCATCACACAGTAAACAAAAACATTACAGTGGAATAGTTGGTGCAGTCATGTAAGACAAGTTGGACTATAAACTTCAACATTAACATTCAAAGGCAACTCTAAACAAACTGCTATTTAACCTTGACTGACAGGAATTCAGGGTTTCAGCACTTTTATAGTGTTCCAGGAGTTTGTTCCAGATAAGAGGAGCATAAAAACTCAATTCTGCTTTTCCGTGTTTGGTTATGGTTCTAGGTATGGAGAGTAGATTTGAGCCAGAATACCTTAGTGGTCTAGGGGGTTGATACACTGATAACAAGTCCGTGATGTATTTAGGTGCTAAGTCATTCAGGGATTAATAGAATAACGGGATGATTTTAAAGTCTATTCTCTGAGATACAGGGAGCCAGTGTAAGGACTTTAGAACTGGGATGATGTGCTCTACTTTCTTAGTCTTAGTGAGGATGCTGGCAGCAGCTGCAGCTGACTGATCGACTTTTTTTGGGGGCTGGGCTGCTTCTGGGTCTAGATGACTTGCTGTAAAAATTGTAATCATGCACTCTCAGAAAACTAGTTAATGAATTCATCCTAAGTCGCACTTTGATTATGAACCAGAAAAATGATCCAAAACATAATGTCAAATTGGCTGTTGCCTTGTTTGCACTCTAACTACAGGTTAGCATATCGCTGTTGGAGCAGAGTCCAGATGCAAATAGAGTTTCAAAACCCTCTTCTAAAAGTTATGAACTGTCCCTTAAAGGGTAAAATAAGATGAGTAAGGACATGAAAAATGCAACTCATTAAGCAACCACTTGGTATATTAGAAACATGTAAAGTAACTGTTCAGTCGCAAGGTTAGGTGCAGACATAAAGCTTAGGTGCAGATATAACGCTATTTCCGTGTCAGGACAATTATTTGAGAACACCTCAATAAACCCCATAATGGACAGAACATTTGCATAAAAAATGCAAACATGTTTCAAATAACTAAAATTAATAGCAGCATTTACGTGAAACAAAGTTATTTGATATAATATTCCAAATCTAATCATGTATGAAGTTAATAAGGGGAACATGCTGAACAATTGTTCCTTTGCCTTATATCCTTATATCTTCCAAGTCAGCACACTTACTAAATTTATTATGAATATAAGCATAAGCAATGTGAAAAGCAATACTGACACCGACTTCCGAAGTGGCACTCCCATCAAAAAAATAAATAAATATTATATATATATATATATATATATATATATATATATATATATATATATATATATATATATATATATATATATACATATATATTTCTTCATCAGTTACAGTGGAAGCCTTTGCTGTCAGACTGATAGATGAGCATTTCTGCCTGGTGTCCATGTGTCACCTTTTGCAGCTGATGGTTCGGCACCCAATGCCTAAACCTGTTTTCCCCATGAACGAATGGTTTGTAAAGCAAGGACGGGTGTGTGTGTGTGTGTGTGTGTGGGGGGGGGGGGTTGATGGTGGCGTGGGTGATCCTTTGTTCCTTTATAAGGCTAATTATCCACTCCACTGCAAGTTCCTGTTATCGATGTCCTGCTCTTCATCTCTTCTCATCACACTAAGAGCTAGATTATCAACAAAAAAATACTCTAATGGTCATCTGCCCTGAAGAAAGAAGAAGATGAAGGCTCTTTTGGTGTTTGCTCACAAGAGCATCTGCTTCTGTTTACTACCGTAAAAAAAGAAAAACAGAAACCAACAAATCTGGTGAGAGAGGAGTTGCCAGGTCTGCACTTATCAAGTCTGCTTCAAAATGAATGTTCTGACCCTCAGTTAATGAAAGGAGAGCCCGGGGCAGCAGCATTCATCATGTTCCAGGCTTTCTGATAAATCTTAAATACGTTCAGGTAATGTTGAACCAAGCAATTGAGGCAAAACTTTGATTGAATGAAATTTTAAGTCACTAAAGCGCTGACATGATTCATTTAACTTCCATTTACTTTTATCTAACTTCTCTCCTGCAGCTATCTATAAAAATCAAGGAACAGAGAAAAATGTTGTTTGGCTTACATATTAAACACCTTATTTATCAGCCCCTTGTTGTATCTTGGAAGTTTCATTTAATTCCAACAAAATAGCTCAGTCTCCATCAGATAAGATGGAGAGTGTGTATTACAAGCAATTTTCAAGCATTGCCTCAGATTCTATATTATCAAAGCATGGCCCAGAGCATGATACTGCAACTATTATCTGTCATAATTGGGGTAATGTGCTAATTTGAACCTTTGGGGGTATAAAAAAAACAAAACAAAAGGGGATGAAGACAAATGCCACAATTTTAATTTGTGAAACAACAATGTCAGAACCACCTACTCTTCAGTTTTATGCATGAAAATGACTTGTGTTCGTGAAGTTTCAACAAAATGTGACCAGGTTCAAGGGCATATGGAAAGATTATGTTGCAAGCACCTCTTATTGATCTAAGGGATTTTTCAGGAGGTTAGGCTTTTCCAGATGTCCTGGCTGAATTATGACTTGACGCACTTTGACAAACGCAGTCGCACATAGGTTACCATGGTGGTTCTGTGCAGCTAGCCTGCTTCAGACCCGTGTAACAGCCAGGCTTAGTTAACCCTGGTGCCTTATCTGGTCAGCCAGCTGAAAAAGTGTCATCCCTCTACCGTGTTTTTTTTTTAGGAGTTACGAAAAGGGGTCAGCGAAACAGTGCCCTCTAGAGGCACAGAATCTGATAGGTGCTGAAAGTTAGGGTGACACCTGTCTGCCATATAAGTAGCTTTAAACGCATGTCTGGTCCTTTATAATAGCGACAGTGTTTCCTTTGTTGAGTATGATGTACTTCAGTTGCTCATAAAAAGACGCTGCTCGTTTGGTTTTAAATATGGCGCATGCAAATTATCCATTGTAGCATCAGTCAATCTGTGCTCGACCTGATGGTTTCTTGGAGAAAGTCGCGGATGCACATTCAGCTGAATTACTTAAACCTGGCTTGACCTGGTCGTACCTCCTGACCCTTGCTTGCTGATGACGTGCTTGCTTTGAGAAGGGTCTTCAGACGGGGAAGACTTTATTGGGATAGGTCCGACCGGTTGGCCTTTCCCAACAATTGCCTGTGTGAGCGTTGCCGCTTTTCTGGGGATGGCACCCGCTACCTGTGCAGACTGCTAGGTCCCAACATCCAGCACTGCACCAAACAGAGCCATGCCTTGATTGTTGCACGGATGATCTGTGCTGGGCTCAGATTTTTCACTAGTGGTATGTTGCTACATGCAGTAGGTGATGCTGAACATCTTAGCAAAGCCACAATTTGCCACACCCTCAGAATTGTGTATTTGGCATTAAAGAGATATACGTGCATCTTCATAACCTTCCCCGGCCACGGAAGGATGAAACATCAAGGAGGGATTCTACAACATTGCAGGTAACATGCATTAGTAACATATTCCAGTCATATTTGTTCTGTATAAATATTGTGGCTCCTTTATAAAAGCAGCAGGGTTTTCTCTGAGTATGATGCGCTTTAATTCCTCATAAGCCTCCATCAAAAAACGTTGCTTGTTTGGTGTGACATTTGGCACATGCAACTTATCCATTGCAGCATCAGTGAATCTATAATTGACCTCAGGGTCTCTTGAAGAAAGCAGCGTTTACCTGAATTCCTTAAACCTAGCTTGATATAGCTGGCTTGACCAGACCTCCTGATTCTGGTTTAGCCTTCATGAAACGGATAAAGCCAGGATGCAGTGATTACACCAGGTCAAGCCTAGCTTTAGCTCTTATCCTGCATATCTAAATTCACTTTACTCCATACATGTATTTGAATACTGCAAACAAACAAACATATACACCAACTGCCTTTTGATTCTATAAATTTCCATTATAGGGCTTATAAAATATTTCTCTGCTCTTTATTTACAACATTGATCCAGTTTAACTGAGATCACTCTCTTAGCGCATTTGAGATATATTGGTCTGGATTTTGACTGGGTTTATTTCAACTCCTTAGTTTTTATTCTTTGGTCAAAGCTTGCGCTGTTAGAAAGATAGTCTCACATTTGACTTTGGAATCCTTTGGTATGCAGAGCAGTTAATGGCGCAACGTCGACAGATCAACCTTCCTTCCACTACCTTGCTTTACGTTTGAAATAAGATGTGTACTCATATGCTTTAGTTTGGTTGTTGCCAAACATGTAATCATGCATTCCACTTTATATAGACCACAGCTGAAAGGCTTAAAACGAAATGGAAAGATTTAAAAGCATGATACGGCAGCCTTAAAACAACTCAGATTGATGATCGGTAACAACAACTGCTACTTTAAGGTCATTTGCTGCTGTCTTATTGCCTTTGCATTGTGTTAACACAACTGCATTCTCCTGATTAGCAATCAAAAGTAATGAACAGCCTGTCAAGCACACTTAATAAGCCTGACCCAGTTGCTTTGTTCTTGAGCTTAGAAATAAACAATGAAGAGCCTGGTAAGGACTCAATATTCTATTCACAGGTTCTGATACATATAATTTACAAACTGACAGGAAGTGTACTTTATATTAGCACATACACCATGTAGTCAAAGCTGCAACGCAAACCATTTGAAAAGAAATTAGCCCATATATAGCATGCACCGACATAAGGATGTGCGGTAAACTCCAACATATCCCTGGTCTAAGAAAGTACTGGAGGAAAATTACTGAAACGCTCCAGTTGTGATAATGAAGAAACATTCATCTATTCCAGTGGTTTGATAAAACATTGTCAGAGCTCGGCAGCCAGACTAATGGATTAGAATTTAATATGGGCCCAGTTTTTTTATTAAAACAAGTGTCCCTCAGGAAAATCCCTGGCAATGGGCTGTTGTGCTAAACAACACCGGAGGACTGAGGAGCTTTCTCTCGTGTCACATCTCTACTTCTCTCTGTCTCCCGCTCCGCTCTCCCTCCCACATACCCATCACCGTGCAAGGGTAGTGATTGATTTGGTTTCTCTCGTGAGCAGTGATAAGCTCCGAACTCATTAAGATGGCCGCCGCCACATCCTCAGAGCATGTTGCACAAGATCCAAATCATATAAACTCCCTCCTCCTCATGAAGAGCTTCGTGGATTATTGTTTCAGTGTATTCAAGTGAGATGTTAGTTTTTGCAATTGAATCACACCTTTAAAGGTGGATTAGAGTTCTCTATCAAACATTCGTCTAACATTTTGTAACATTTTATATTCCATACACCAAAAAAACATATGTTTTTAATTTTGTTAAACAGCTTTTCCACATTTTGTTAGATAAAAAGAAACACAAACTTCAATCTATTTAACTGCAATTGCTTTTTGTTATATTTTCTTTGATCAAACCAAAGTTAATGCATCCAATTTATGTACGTATTAATTTAAAAAACATTTTTTTCCCTTTTTCCATTCACTTCACAAGAATGTATCCTAATAAATATATGAATATATACGCAGGTCTGCTGGTGGTTCCTAGAGTCTCTAAAAGTAGAATGGGAGGCAGATCCTTTAGCTATCAGGCTCCTCTCCTGTGGAACCAACTCCCAGTTTTGGTCCATGAGGCAGACACCCCGTCTACTTTTAAGACTAATCTTAAAACTTTCCTTTTTGACAAAGCTTATAGTTAGACTGGCTCATGTTACCCTGAGCTACCTCTATAGTTATACTGCTATAGGCTTAGGCTACTGGAGGACATCAGGGCCTATCTTTCTCACTCTACTGATTTCTACTGTTCTCCAGTCTACTGTTCTCTGGTTTTGCATTGTATTACATTGAGATGACTGTTGTCATTTCAGCTTTTAACTTTTTGCTCTCTCTCTTTTTTTCTTCATAGTAGGTACAACTGGTCTGCTGTTCTGTTAACTGTGACATCATCCAGGGAAGACAGATCATCCACTATGTATCATCTAATGGAGAACAGATTACTGGATCAATGTTTGCTTCTGTGCTTTTTTGTCTCTCTTGTTGTGTCTCTGCTCTGTCTTCTGTAACCCCCAGTCGGTCGAGGCAGATGACCGTTCACACTGAGCCCGGTTCTGCTGGAGGTTTTCCTTCCCGCTAATGGGTGGTTTTTCTTTCCACTGTCGCTTCATGCTTGCTCAGTATGAGGGATTGCTGCAAAGCCATGGACAATGCAGACGACTCTCCCTGTAGCTCTACGCTCCTCCAGGAGTGAATGCTGCTTGTCGGAACTTTGAAGCAATCAACTGGTTCCCTTATATAGGAAATTTTTGACCAATCTGTATAATATGATTGAATTTGACTTTGTAAAGTGCCTCGAGATGACATGTTTCATGAATTGGCGCTATATAAATAAAATTGAATTGAAAATTGAATTCACGTTTAGGGCCGTTTGTGAAAAAGTAGCAACGTCCAATGTTACCTTGAATTGAATCTTTTTAACCTGAAGAATAAATAGGAATAAAGACAAAGTGGCAGAAATGAAAGACTATTACTACTGGCAAACAAATTCACCAAATAAAGCATCACCACATTATTACTAGTCTTGCTTTAGTTAAAATTATAACTTATTCACTTATTTTTATAACTGGTTAACCACAAACACATAAATGGGTTTTGTTGAACGTTGTTCCAAGCTGTTCAAGTGACCAGAGTGGGATATCCCTTTATGATTTGTGATTTCAGACATATGGGAATCTGGAACACTATAAATTATGACAGGGAATTTGGATTTGTTATGGTGGATTTATTTGTTTTAAATTAACAGTAACAGAAGAAAGCTAAAGTCCAGTTAAACATAGGTAGGAAAGGAGTTTCGGACTGCTGTGCAAATTTCAGGCAGCCTTTAACACCAATGTGATGGAAACGATGGACGATGTGAGTCAAATCCGGGCCTACAGCCTTCTGAAAATGAAGAACAAAGTGTGCGCTCTCTTCTCTCTGGATTTCTTTCGGTGATTTCCGTGAGGGGGGTTGTGCACATACGTCACATCATGCAAAGGATTATGGGATACCTTAAGGCTTCTTAGCACCAGTAAGGGGCATTGCGGAGTTCCTAGGCACAATTGCTGTGAGGGAAAGCATACAAGCTAATGTTCCTACCTCCTTCCTTGCTGACTACACTAGTCGGACAGGACTTATCATGGCGACCACTGATGCACTCTTGCTTTAGCTAAAGAGTCCTTACTCGGGATCTTTTTCTTCTGAATCTATGAATGGAATGATTACTGTCACCTGCCAGCTGAGCATTGACATTACAGTCTTTTTGATTCACACACAGATATATTTATAGTAAAAATAAATAAATAAATAAATAAATATGTTTAACCCTACCCAAAGTGGTGTGGCTAAAGGCCAAATGTGGACAGGGCCTTAAATATGCCAAATCACACAAATAAAGAACAACATTACAGCTAGAGATGTCTTCACCCACACAGAAACAGTGGAAATTATCCAAAAAAAAAAACAATTGTCCCAGCAACGCTGCCATAGATATTTGTCAAGAAGAAAGAAAAGATTTCAGAACAAGGGACGTTTGGGGTTTAGAATAGAGGTGGGTGTATGACATCCAGGCTTTTAAGAAGAAGAAGAAAATATATATATAATTGTGTGTGTGGTTACCAACACACACGCACACACACAAAGAAACAATAGTGGCATGTCAAGATATGTTACCTTTTAGAAATATTGGTTTGGTGCTCCTAAAATAGTTTGAATGCAAGGACAAAGCAACAAAAACACTTAAAAAAGGTCAGAGATGTTCAATAGAAACATATTAGCACATTTTCAGTGTGATGCAAATAGCCTCTGTGGTAAAGAAGTGCGAAAGGAGAGCATTTTACACAACTTAAGTAAACCAAAAAGTCAAATGTTGTCATTTTCAAACCTTTAATCTTCAAATGACATCCCTGTGGAGTCAGAAACGCTTTAAACAGCTCCCAGTTCCCTCAACGAAAGAACTTCCCAAGACCTTGAAACAAACTTGATGTGTAAAATTGGATCAATCGAGCTCCCACCTAATTTATTTAACTGATGAAGTTATTCATATGGATATTGCATACACTGCTTTATTATGATGCAATTATGTTTCATCAATCAGCTTTAATTAAAAAGAAATTAAAAGGCAGAGGCTCTAAATGGCTTTGCATTCGTAAATTCTTTTCCCCCAGTATTACCAAGGCCGCTCTGTCTCCTTGGTCACATAGGGACACCACAGAGCGCCATTTGCTAGAATGTACTGTCTATCATTCTATTACCAATGCAGATATGGCTGAGTCACATTTAATCAGATTGGCCATCACTCATCTCCATGCTCATTGCCTACAACACCTGGCTAGTATAAGACTACACAGCTAGAATCACAGAATCCAAGTCATTTAGCTGAGATTTTCACTCAATGTGACAGCAATGTCAAAGGACTCGCTACACCGACCTCTCTTTCTTCAGGCAATGTTACCTCTGAGACTGCATCCAGGGATTCCATTTCACCTCTTCTTTAAAATGCACCATTTCACTCTGAAAGGGTGTTGAGGGAAGCAGCTACGGGCGAAATACGCGGAGACAATTCAAACCTTCTTCCACCATTCGAGCCAAGTCGAGCATGAGCATTGAAATGGCATGGGTAGTTGCTTGAAAGTGCTTTGATACGGACACAAATATGCTGCGAAAGCATACCAGCACAGCTGAGCTACAAAGTCTTAAAAGATCAAATCAAGCTTGATGAGCGTGTTTATTTGTTTTGAAGGCATACTTTAAACGGCATGAGAATATTACAGTGAGATTTTTAATTTCATTTCGAGAAACCAATTAGTCCAATAATCTATCAAAAATGGCAAAAAATTAATCATCTAAGATGGACTGCATGGTAGGGCAGGTGGTAACAATTGCAGCTAGAAGGTCCTGGGTTTGAATCCCAGACTGGGGTTCTGGCATTGAGTTTGCATGTTCTCCCTGTTCTATCCTGTTAGGTTAATAGTGCTAAGATATGAGTGGTTCTGAGTCTCTGAGATGGACTGACAACATGTCCAGGGTTGACCCTGCCTCTCGTCCAATGACAACTGGAGATAGGCACGTCAGAAATTGGATGTAAGCATGATGTTGCGCCTAAATCAAGTGTGATTAAGTTGTATATTTAAAATCCTTAGATGTCTGTTAATTGCACACAATGACACAGCTGCTATAGATAACAAATAAGCTTAAAAAAATTATTAATATACAAATCAAACCAATCGAAAAGCATCAGAACAGAAAAAAAACTATATATATATATATATATATATATATATATATATATATATATATATATATATATATATATATAAATAAAACAAAACTGACAAAGAATGCAAATTATTCTATAAAGTACTTTGAAAGGGAATTTTGTTGTTATCTCTAGGAAATGTTTGTTCAAAATGCATAAACATATACTTCAATCTATAGGAAGGAACCTAAATCAGGCAGCCCGGGTGAAACACAGTAGCGATGCAACGCAAAATGACGCTATGTCAGGTGTCAGACGCCGATTCTAGCAATACACCAGACACGATTTTGGAGATTAAAGCGAAGCCAGAGCAACACGACACCTGAGATGGATGCAAAGCGACAGTTGCTGGAGTTGAAAACTCTGATCTTTTGCGTCCTGTTGCATTACAACAACCAATCCTGAACTGATGTGGCTGTGACGAAGGATTGCGGCGGAGATAAAGCAGTTTTCATTCAACATGGATGAAAAGCTGATAGTGGCAGTTTGCGGTCGGCTTGAGTTGTATGACTCCATCAATTATTACGACTGAGACAAGTGCAGAAAGGACCAACCTTCAAAAGAGTGAGGAGACTGGAGTGGCAGGTAAGTGAAAGCTTGTTACCTGTTTTCTGGCTTGTTACCCACAGTGCAATTGCTGTCGCCCACCATGCAGACGGCCGGCGATATGTTAGGCGAGCGACAGCACGCAAAACTCCGACATTGTGGCCAAATTCGCATTCAATGTGAACGTACCTTATGAGGGAAGTCTAAAAAGTGATATGAAACCAAGACTCAGGCCGCGGCTAGTTTTGCGAAGCATTAAGGTATCCCAGAATCCTTTGTGGGACATAACGTATCAGCACAGCCCCCTCATGGAAATCAACACAAATGTCCAGAGAGAAGAGAGTGAGCACTTTGTAGTTCATTTTCAGAAGGCTGTAGGACCGGATTTGACTTGCGTCATCAAAGAGCGTTTCTGTCACGTAATGACGTCGGAGTTAAAGGCTGTCTGAAATCAGCACAGCGGTCCGAAGCTCCTTTCCTATCCACAATAGAGTTCTTACTATTGACCCTGTGAAAGGTCAAGGAACAGAAGCTAGAAGTTATTATTACGGGTATTCGGATGGAGCCTCTGCCTTTATAATTTGGAATTCCTCTAGGAAGGAATATATTTGAAGTACGAGTACACATGAAATGCTACATAGGAGGAATTTTTTTTTCCCCACTCGTTTTGGAAAGTTAATCTCCATTTGCTCTACATCATTTCCAGCTTTCGCTTACCATAAAACCTTCACTCCTGCTCCGTGGGAGACAATAGATGGGATGGCTTATTCTCCCCGAGTCTTATACTGCCTTGGTGTATCCAGCAAAGATAACGGTTTCCAGATTATCAAATATCCTCTTAGAAGCATTGCTCTAATGGCCTCTATTGTCAGTGACAATCCTGTAACAAGTGAGTTTTTAATTTCATGCAAATCTCAAAGGAGCATATAAATTCCTCGCATTGAGGTACTTTACTGGTCAGCATTTTATTACAGTAGTAAAATATATACTTACAAGCAAGGTGAAGAGCGACGAAAACAATTGGTTTTAGTTGAGGAGCCTGTGAAATGGAAGAGTTTTCATATGAGCAGAGAAACTCTTGAGAATATCTTGAGCATTTGTCCAAAATATTAAGCACTCTTCATCTCAAGTCTTCAGCACATCTGCAAAAGGATGTTATCCAGATATGCCAAGAATTATAGGTAACAAAAGAGCAGAAAACAAAATATTCAAAATGGTTTAAAAAAATACAGCATTTAAAAAGAAAAAAAAAACAGGCTGGACAACTATATGATTTACCTACAGTTATAACAACCAGGTCACCTGGATTTTAAGGTAGAGCTATACAATATATTGAATCTATATTATTATTGTCACTGGTTGCAATAACATAAGCTTTTGTTACAACAGGATATATTTCAAGTGTGAGGCATAATGATATAAAACATGGCCAGTTGGATGGACTCTTACTGCGTTTAATCTCCACACTTAATTTATATATTTAGTGGCTGAGGTATGAGAGCTCAAAGGGAGAAAATGGGGATTCATCATTATATTTTCTTCACCATTAGCATCAGAATTACATATTGTATTTTGCTAATGTATTTTTTTCTTTAACTTAGGCCAGATTAGCCACAAATCTAACCAGTGTTCTGAAAATACGACTTAGGGTTTTTTTATGCAGATGAACAGAATACAGGTAAACCTCAATGAAGAACAAATCTAACAAAACACTGATAAAAACACAAATAGTCACGATTTAAGGAATATTAGCTGTGCCTAGCAATACTTTGTGACCTATGACCTGATGCATCTCAGAGTGATCTACGCATAATATGGCCGTTGGTTTGTTTTCAAAGTATACTTTATGAAGTTAAACTTTAAAGAAATAATGAAAACAAAATGTTGCTTTGTTATTCAGAAGGTGAACTATTTATAACATAAGTTAAATCGCACTTTGCATCAGTGTTTGTCTTAAAAGGTATATAGCCACATCATATGGCTATAAAAAAGACCAAAAACCGTTTGATCGTGCTAAAATAAAGTTATATACACCAAGCGTCCATCCTGATAGTGTATAAATAGGCCTTTTTGAGCCTAAAAATAACCCAGGTACCAGCCGCGATGGCCAGATATAAACAGACATGGCGTCATCAACCGGGAGTACCGCAGAAAAATAAGAAAGCATGATCATAAAAAAAATAAAAATTAATAAATCACTATTAATAACAATGCTGAACAAGTCTGACTCTCTGAAATTTCTTGCGGTAAAGTGGCCACTCAGTGTGATCAAAGACCAACCATTAATTAAACAAAATGATCTAACAGCAACTCTAATAGCCTTATATCAGAACATCATGGAGCAATTAATTTCCCATTCATAAACGCAAAGCGGGAGACAGCATCAAAGTAAGAACCGATCGATCTATTGACAATGTTTTTACTTCAGACTGTCGAGTGTGCGGCGAACGCGAAGTATCGTACTTCCGTTATTATAAGTAAACGCAAATGGCTTTATTTACTAATAAACTGAGCAAAAAAAGTAAAAACATAGCACAAAACGGCAAAATAATAACTAATATACCAGCAGGAGTGATAATCTTTCAAAAAAAACTTTGCATTCAACCAGAGTGAGCTACTGACGTATACATTTAAAAAAGTCAAATAATGTCGCTATGGAACTTTAAGGATTTATTTATGATCCCATAGCATTGATTGACAATTGAAAAAAAAAGGGTTGAATGATATTCATATTTTTTTTGTTCACTCAATTAATTTATTGTTAAATAGGATAAAATCTTGTTACAAATAAATCTGTTGAAATGTAACGGATGTCTGCCTTTGATGGTAAAACCATTTTAATATTTATGTCTAGCTACATCACAGATATTATTTGGAATATTTTCACAATTACCCAGCTTGACTACTTATGGAAAGTTTCTGCAATGCTTCTGAAAATTCACTGGACATTTTTTTCTCCACCTTCACAACTCTGCTTTTGAATGACAATGGGCCAACAAATTGAGCAAAAACACAGCGTAAGACGGCAAAATGATAACTAATACGCCAGCAGGACGTGATAATCTTTCATAAAAACCTATGCAACCAGAGTGAGTTACTGATGTCAAATAACGTGGCTATGCACCTCTAAAGGATCCAAGTCCTTATAATGTGAGGAAATGATATAGAAATGATATAATAAAGACTGCAATGCCAAACTCTCAAGAAACCCTTGATAAAGTTTCCGAAACTTTATCAAGTGTTGAACCACACTTTTCTACACTCTGTTGCTTATCATTTTGTCTTTAAGCACCTATATTTGCATCCAAAGATTGAAGTCAAAATGTATTATAAATAGTGTGTCAACTTCAGACTATTTCAGTTTAGACTGATGAACAACCTTTTGCGTATTCAGCTATGTTATGTAGGCTTTCTGTGGAGACAGCACACATAGAGGGAGACAGAAGACAAATGCCTGCTGCTACAGTATTGTGCTTTAACACACCACTGACGTTACTTACAGGGTAACAAATTGATGAACAAGTGACCTTTCCCCTTGCCTCCTCCTTCCCTCTATCCCACCCGCTGTCTATCCCTCCCCTTGCACATTGTCTGCGGATCATTGCCTACATCGGTTTGCAGTTCCACACCATCTCATAAGTGCTGATCTGTAAAAGTAAAAGGGCTCGCTGGTGTAATCTCACTCTGGTGGCTAGTGAACATTTACTTTAATATGGTTATAGGTGTGCATATGGCTCGAAGCCCATATAGTGTTGCACTCCAATAAAGCAGAAATCCAAAGGGAAATCAAAGATCCAGTCTATAGTATAAGTTTTAGCATGAGTGCAAAACTGGGGTATTGTTCTTGGTAATGAAACCTTAAATGGTTCAATGTGAGAGCAAGAAAAGAACATTTGGTGCTTTAGTCCCATTGTTGAGAAAGTTGGTTAACAGTTAATTATAAAGAGGATAATTTACCTTATCTTACTAGTTAGATATTTTGTTCACCAAAAATGCACATACACTTAGGAAGTAATTTCTTCAAAACGCATGATACATCTGATATGGACGAGACACTTACACGCAAAACTCAATTGTTTGATCGTAAGTTTTATTATTGGACTTAAATGCATTTAAAATAGTATTACATTTCTAATGAAATGCTGTGAAAAACTTTTTGCTTCTTTAAAAATGTTGCTTTCATGTAAAAAAACAAAGTGTCTCAACACTGTGTGACAATGTATAAACCTGAGTAAACCTGAAAAAGTAACACCCCCCACTTTATTGAATCATTAATCAACAGTGATGTTAATGTGTGCTGCCACCAATATGAGCAAAACAAGTAAGGTCATGATCAATATCTGGTCTGTTGGTGTGTTTTAGTTGACCCACAGCTGAGAAAAAAAAAAAAACAGTGTGCAGAATGGTTGCAGGAGTTTTACCAGTGGAAAAGGAGGTATATTTATTCATCACAGTACAGCACCAGAATACAAGAGGCCAACTTTGTTGTTTTCAATGTGTGGCTACATCATTGCGTTAGCAATTTGGGTGCCCTAAGTGCAATTTCTATGTGGTCATAGAGTCATGAGCTGACTTTGTTACTCATCCCATTGTCATCCCTTCTTAGGTGGAGAAAATTGAATCTCATAGGGGCTCCAAAGGGCACGTGACTTTGCAATGGATTGTGGGATGAGGTTGGCATTTTCTGGGGCAATGGCTTTTGTTTACAATGCTGATTCGGATGCTGTGCTGTGAGAGATAGACATGAAAAGTGCATAAAAACCCACTTCCAAAAAAGTAAACAAAACAACTGGAATTTTTTTTTTTCGAAGTTTGAAGACGTTTCGCTTCCTATCCCAGAAGCTTTGTCAATTCAAAAAGTCTGGAGTAATGTGGAGTTGCAAGCTTTATACTACTGCCCAAGAAAAGCCTTGTAATGGCTTAGATAACATGCATATTGAACCGAAACAGGTTCACCCACCTTAGTAATGGGGAGTCGTTAAAGTAATTGCATGCCTGCAGATTGAACCAAAACTGGTCCACTCCTCTGCAACAGGGAGTCGTTAGGGTCGTTATTAACTTAATCTTGTATGGTGTATCTCCATACAAAAAAGCAATGCAAGGCAAATATGCAATAATATAATAATAATTAATAACAATCATCTTTATTGTCATTGCAACATATATTCCAATGAAACTTGTCCTCTGCATTTAAACCATCCCCTCGGGGAGCAGTGGGCTGCCACTGTGCGGCGCCCAGTGAGCAATTGGGGGTTAAGGGTTTTCCTCAGACCCATACACTGCTTGGATGACAATATAGCAGCGCTTTCCACTGTCATTCTAGCTCTGGAGTGTTAGCATATGAAGCAAGAAATCTTTTCTTTATTGCTGAATTTGTCATTAGCATAAAACCTCCAGCAGCGGCCCTCATCGTGAGTTGTCCCAAAATTCTTGAATGTGCTTTGCTTCCCAATCCCAAGGTTGTGGTTATCCCAAGTATGTGTTCACCTTTTTGTACTAGAAATTTTCCTTCCACTTAACTTTTTAATTATATGCTTGGATAAAAAAAAAAATTCTAAACAACCAATGTGGCTTACCCTCCTCATTCCTGAGGTTATCTGTTGGAAAACAAAACAGCAAATCACATGAGTGTGCAGGTCAAAAATGGACATAAGATTTCTTTGTTATAAATACTCTTATGTTATGCTCAGAGATTCTGGGAACCTACAATTTAGCTGCTGTTTAGCTCTTGAACTTCTTTAGCTGTAATCCATAATCATAAATATTATTTGGAAACACACTTTAAACTCATACTCTAATGAAAATGAGTTTTCCCTCTCCCCTCTGAATTGGTGAAAAATTATTTTTTTTAAAAATTATATTCTGCGCTGCTGTGATGCATTTCTATATTTCGCTTGTGCTCTGCTAGAAATTCTGTGACAGAAACGGACAAAGACAACATTCAACATCTTGTCAGTGACCTGAATACATAGCACGTTACCAATATATCAGATGCCTCGCGTCACCAGCGATGCTAACAATCAATGAAGCTCTGATTGAGCCGTGAGTGGCAGGTGACAGGTTAGTGGATATGACGCTCAGGTCTTGACAGGATAAGTATAAAAAAAAAAAAAAAAAAAAAAGGGAAAAGTTTCCGTCGTCGCTCGTTCCTGCTGAGTTGCACCTTCGCTAAGTAATAGTGAGTGACAGGTTTCAACAGGGTAAAAGAGGTACGAGGTGATGTTGAAAATAGCAATTTGACAAATCTGAGGACTGAATTCTACACAATCTATTCTCGTTTACTTTGATCTGATCAGTGGCAGGTGGTGATGAATGTCTCTCAGGGGGGAAAAAAAACAAAAAAGCAGGTAAATTCCCTTAGGATTTTCACTACAAAAGCTCACACTGTGTGTTAGGTTATGTGCTTTTCTTCATATATGTGTTTCGTTGTATGAGTATTCGACCCTGTGTATTGAATATATCTAAGTGCTTATTCCCAGCAGGGGTCCCAAACAAATAATGCATGAGCAGCTTCTGAGGCGGATGATTGACGGGAAAATAAAAGGCTTGCTGCAAACAAGTGATGCCACAATCATGCACCGTGGCAATCATATCCTGCTTAATTTCTTTCCTTCCTTTCATTTTGATTGGCAACAAATACTCCCAATGGATTTTTTTGGGGGGGGAAAACGAAACAAACAAATAAAAAAAAAACAAAAAAAAAAAAACAACTCTGGTTGTTTTTGTTTTAATGATGCCCATTTTGGAGTTTTGTCCGGCTTTAACCCCACCGTCTCCTCGTGCCTTTGCCCTGAACTATTCTCTTATATCAGTCAGCCAGTGATAGATGGCTTAATTAGGGTGAAAGACAATGAGTGAGTACTTTTTGTGACAGAAAAAAAAAAGAAAGTGTCCTCTTTTTAAAAGCAGTCTCCTTGGGGAAATGTCACATATAGTATTTTATTTAAAAATATCTATCTGGTCCAAGTGAGATAGTATACACATGTCTGGTATTTAAAGATATCAGTAGGACGCGATGGCTAAAAATAGACCATCAAAACCTTCTAGGCCATATTGGTTTACTCACACTAAGATTTTTTTAATTAAATGCCATGTTTGCTCAAAGGACAGAATCTTTTTTTTTTTTTTCCTGCTCCTTTTGTCTTTTTCACATCATCGGTGTTACTTTCGCAGTTAAAGCAAACACTTTCTGCAAACACACATCACCGTTCCTCACTGTCTGAGGAGCGAGCGCGCACACACACACACACACACACACACACACACACACACACAGCTGAGCACGTGTCTTGCCCACACAGCCTTCCTGTGCCATTATGCTCTTCCTCCATCTCCTCCCCACCCACTCAAACAAGGAGACAATTTGAACTCTTTACTTATCATCCATGGGTAGAACATAAAGGAGAGAGAGAAGCCGTCAGACTTCAATGTATTTTGTCATTTTATCACATTTTAATAGCTCTTGAAGCACTGCTCAATCCGTCATCTGATAATCGAAAGGAACGTGGCACGTTTACAAACCTGCCATGACTGTCAACCTACCATACCAGTAGAGCAATAATAAGAGAAGTGGTCAGGAGGCCGATAATAACTCTGCAGGGATAGCAGAAACGTATAACTTGGGTTAAAGGTCAACAATTAGTCAAGCACAAACAATCCAGGGAAAGAGTCTCCACTTCTAGTCCCAGAGAGCTTCTGTCCTGCAACTTTTAGATCCAACCTGAATCAAATGCCTGGCTCATTGTCAGGCCTCTGCAGAAGTTGAAGACACGCAGAGGAGGCAATTCAGCCGTTTGATTCAGGTGTAGGAGCAGAGACGCATCCTCACTAAGACTAAGAAAGTAGAGCACATAACCCCAGTTCTAAAGTCCTTACACTGGCTCCCTGTATCTCAGAGAATAGACTTTAAAATAGTTAGTCTATAAATCTCTGAATGGCTTAGCACCTAAATACATCACAGACTTGTTATCAGTGTATCAACCATCCAGACCACTAAGGTCTTCTGGCTCCAGCCTACTCTGCATACCTAGAACCAGAACCAAACACGGAGAAGCAGCATTTAGTTCCTATGCTCCACTGATCTGGAACAAACTTCCAGAAAACTGTAAAAGTGTGTAAAGCCTGAGTTCCTTTAAATCAAGATTAAAAACACATCTGTTTAAAATTGCCTTTGACTGTTCTAGTTCAACAGTTTTACTGTTTTTAATGTTCTTTTTTGTTACTGCATTCTATCCCTACTTGCTTTTATTCTATTTTCTATCTACATTTTATTATTTTGCTATATCTTAATCATGTAAAGCACTTTGTATCGTCTTGTACTGAATTGTGCTATATAAATAAATTTGCCTTGCCATGCCTTGCCTTGCCTAAAGGTCGCAGTGGGCGGTGGCTCTCGAGGATTTGAGTTGTTGATTTAAAGGGACACAGCAACCATGTGAAACAAGGTGCTCTGGTCAGACGCGATCAAACTTTTTGCCTGTAATCAAAATGCTGCATGTGATGGAAAACTATATCCGAAACATATCACCGCTGTGGCCAATAATAGTGGTGCCAGTGTTCTTAAACTGTCCCAGAGGGATAAAAGTGGACAATTCCAGATGTTGCTGCAGTGTATTCCGGGGAGATGGAGCCGGAAAAGGGGAATGTCTTTTTTTTTTTCCCCAATTCCGTGGAAACTGACGGGCCACTGAAAGAAACACAGCAATGGGAGCGTGGGCTGTGACTGTACAGTCTTTGTGACATCTTAGAATGCAGACAGGGAGGCAGCAAGCCTGGGAAGGAAGGTATACCAGTGTTGAAGTATGTGGATGGATAATGATGGCCAGTTTACCAGTGAGTACAGGGGAAAGTGGTGTGTGAGAGGTTTACAATCTTTTTACAAATCACAAGGCTCCATTATAAGCAACATCCAACATGTACCAAGAGCTGGCTGAAGCATTCAGGTAAACAACATAATCCTTTGCTGGTGAAGATTCTCAGTCATCCAGGTCATGGTCATTCCAAAAAAAGTAAAAAACAAAGCAACTGGACTTGTTTTCCGTAGTTTCCGTAGTCGAAACCTAGTTTTCAACTACGGAAAACAAGTCCAGTTGCTTTGTTTTTTTACTTTTTTTGGAACATAATCCTAGTCTAGGAGTGGTAGAAAGGTTGCAGACGAAAGATGTTTACGAACCACAGCAGAAAAACAAAAACTCTAAGTAAATTACAGATCAGGTCAAATGACTTAACATTCAAAATTTAAAATTTAGGAGTCAAGACTTGCATGCCTTGACTTTGGACTCGACCTGGGACTTTCATAAATCTACCCAAAACTTGACTCTAGACTTTGGTGGAAAGCATTGAGACTCATTGCGACTTACAAGACAGTGACTTGCTCCTGAATTTGATTGAATGGACTAACTTCCCTTAATGCCCAGACCAGGAGTATTTCTCTAGTGGCTGGCATGCTAGAGATGCAGTAATAGAGAGGGATGAGGACATTATGGTAAAGAATGAAAAGGGTCTTAAAAATAAAGATTAATTATAACTGAAGGCATTTGGAATTTCTAGTAGTGGAATTGAAATGAAATAATTTCCTGACATGTTGCAGCTCCCTTTTAAAAATTCTCACAAGCTACAAATTGAAAGTGTTCAGATTTTTGCAGACAAGAGATGTATGAATTATTGTTGGTCTGAAACTTTAAAAAAAGGTCTTGCACATGTACTTTTTAGTACCAAAAATTAGATATAGATCACTCGTTCTTCAAAAGAAAACACTTTGCTGTATTCACCCAAGTTTAATGAAGTCTGCTTTTGAGTGAAAAATAAATTGCCAGAGTTTTGTGCTGCTATGTATTATGGAATCAAACGGGGTCGATAAACGAGGAGTAGTTTGTGTTTTACCTTACATTTTCCATCTTCGAATGATTTTAATTTGCATCCATCTTTTTGGAAAGCCTCCGCACATTGGCAACGATTTTAATCGTGTGTCTGCAACAACCACCCGAGTTGGGGGACACATTTCTACTGTTCTTTAAATGGTAGAACGGGCAGCACAATATGGACAACCCTGGTTGAGAAAAACACAAAGAGAACATTCAGATTTTTCAAAAACTCTCGGATACACTTTACTTGAAGGGGTGTACATAAGACTGACATTACACTGTCATAAACATGACATAACACCTGTTATGAACATAAATGACTCATTATGAATGTTTAGGACTGTTGTCATTAATTGTCATTCGGTAAATTATGACACTATTAAAGCAAAGTTGACATTGTTTAAAATGTCTTCGTTATGACAACTTAACATTAACAGAGACAAGGTTAAAGGGCTTGACTTGGGGTTTTGTTAAGTTAAGGGCTTGTCATAACAAAGACATGTTAAACCATGTAAACTTTGCTTTAATAGTGCCATAATTTACCGAATGACAATTAACAGTCCTAAACATTCATAATGAGTCATTTATGTTCATAACAGGCCTTATGTACACCCCTTCCAATAAAGTTTTACCAAACTCTCACTTTAAGCTGAAGTACCCCAGCAAAGTGAAAACTAGTCCTGTTGGAAAAGTTTCTTCAAGGCTAAAATCCAACACACAGCGATAAAGTACCCCTGCGTCTTGAGCTGTATTGTGCAGCCTTATATCCATGTATATTGTTATACGTATACATCTGGAGCTTGTTGGGGAAGGGGGGAGCTACTGCTTCGAGGGGAGCCAGCAGCCCACATGGGAGCTGCCCAGTACAACCACGGCCTTGAGCTGCTGGAGAGTGAGCCGCTCCAAAGCACCAAGCGGTGGTTCAATGCTTTCTTTAAGGGCACTGCCATGCTAATTAAGCAGCAAGGGAGGGTAGAAACTTAACCCTCTGTTACAGCTACTCGTTGGCCTACATTTTTTCTGGCTTAACTCTACACACTGTTTCAATTTTATGTTGCTCATCTCCACAAAAACTTCTAATCCTCCCCCCTTTTTTTTTTTTTACCATTCTGCCACCCTCCCTCCTCCCGACTATCCCTCTCCCATTTTCTCCCTCTTTTGCTTCCTTGCTCCTTCTCCCTCTGTATTATCTTTTAAATAATTCCCTCTGTATTGAGTCAGATTTTTTTTTTTATGTTTTTTTCCCCCCTCACATCTAAAAGGCCTTGAAGCTCTAGTTCCTGGCAGGGCTTGTTTTGCGCCAGTGCTCCATCCCTCCCTTTGTTTTCTGCCTTTTCCTCAGCTGTCAAGAGATTGTGCTGCTTTTCTTCTTCTTCTCTGACTCTCCGCACAGGATTACAGTCCTCCTCTGTTTGATCTGCCGCCAAGAGACATGTACCGCGTGCGTCTCCTTCCCGACTACGGACCTGACCGTTTGCATCCACCTCAGTCCCTCTTTCTTGCTCATCACACTTACGCCCACTCCTCAGTCGTGCATTATTCATACAATGAGTTTTTTTGTTGTTGTTGTTGTTGTTGTGGACATGTAAGCACAAGTTCAATGTGACAGCTTTGTGCACATAAATGAAAACACGTTCTACATGTGGGACCGTTAATGACTGATGCACCCTGCCACACAGAACAAGAGACGAGGTGACACTCTATAATTCGGGTCAGCCTTTTTCCAACAGTGTCAGTTGTCTCCGGTATTGCTAAGGCACGCTTTCCACGCACGTGTTTTCCCCCTGTTGGTTGAGTCGCTTTAGGACACGAGGCATCCTTCTTTGATGAATTTATTCCAATTTTCTCCCTAGGCAAACCTCAACATCAAATCCCTGTCACACATGCGGAATTTCTTTTTTTTTTTTTTTTTTTTTTCTTCCCCCCAGAGCTTTCACAATATGTAAAGGCAAGACTTAACAAGGAAAATAATCAGTTTTCTGAGTCCGAGACGTATTCTTGGGTGTGAAAAGTGAAAACGGTACCTTTTGATCATCTCACAACATGGCTATGACCCCCTGTCATTGCTCTTCGCAGCGTCCGTCATTCGTTTCAAAAAAACCTTTTCTTCATGTATTCAGTTTACAACACCTTGCAAGATCATTGAAACGACCTTGAAATCTTTCACTCATTGCCATGTAACAGCAGCAGATGCTATTCAGTGTTACAACATTGTCTCGATTTAAGTAATAAATCCCCACCACAAGATGCTAACACTACCCCAGGTCACCACAGGGATGGTTTTCCATCACACAAACCCACTTTTAGGATGAAAACCATTCGTCGCACTTTGTTCCCCATCGCTGCGGTCTCCCCTGCATGGCTTGTGGTAAACTGCAAAATGGAATTCCTGTGGCTCACCTTTATTTTAAAGATTCTCCCACCTGAGCTGTCGATCTCTGCAGCTCCTCCAAAACTATCGTTGGCCTCTTGGCTTTTTCTGAACTGAAGGCAGAACTTCCTTTGGCTTTTCAATGGCCAGTCTCTCAATAGGGGCGAGAACTGTGGAGTAAATGACCAATAGCTCTTCAGTCAACATATTCTGGCATTAGCTCTGGTAAATTACATTGAAACTTCAAATATATATATATATATATATATATATATATATATATATATATATATATATATATATATATATAGCAATTTTTTTTCTCTCTGCTCTACAAATTAATGCATAGCATCAGATTTAATAATGTGTAAATTGTTATGAATTATTGTATTCTTTTCATTTTACCATTTTCTTGAAATAAACTCAGACCATGTCCACACAAACAAGTTACAATTGTTTTTTGATTAATATCCTTTATTGATTTTGCATGTTATAATGCACATGGACAAATGTATTTCCTTTGTAAAAAAAAAAAAAAAGTTTACTTCATTTTTTTGTATGTCCATCTTTAATAAACCGAAGTTTTGCCAAAAAGAAATGCTTTAATGTTTTCTGCCATCCCGACTTTTGCTTTGTCAGTGAGAATCTACAATATTAAAGCGGTTTTTCATTTTTCTCTACATCTGGCAGGTTGTGTCTGGACACTGTTGCTTATTAAATTTCAGTTCCAATCATGGAGCTGAAACTCATAAATCACCTGAGTTGGGTATAACACCAGAAAATGATTTTAGACTTTCATACAAGTTGAGCCATTACAGCTGAGAAAATACCACCAACAGGAAGCAAACTGATATTTCTGCATTTTCAAATGTGACTGACCAACACCCGTCGGTAGATTTACCCCGTCGCTCCAAACGCTGCACCTCAATGAAGACATTTTTCATTGCTAAGGGCTTTTTAGCATAAACATCTCTTCCAAATTTACCGTAATCAATGACATGGAAATCCTAAAATTAGAGTGCAGCCCTTTCATTTTACAAATGTGCCGTTGTTTTAAACCTCAACAATTGTGGAACATCTACAGAGCCAAAGAATATTTATACGCTCCCCCATGCAGCTCTAAAAATGGAACGAGGACAAAACGTCACCACAAAACTCCCAGGAACGACAGTCTTCTACCAGGAAGTATTAGGGTTTCTTATTCAGCCACAGCGATGATGCAGAACGAGATGTGGACTTTACCAAAGCTTCATAACGATGCCTTTTCACTGTGATTAGGTAGGTAGCTCATAACTACTCAACGAGAATCAACATTTAAACCTCACTGTCACCAAAAAAAGAGGCTTGATTCCAAAATGCCATGAATCTTCATAATGGCAGATGTACAGTCCATTCAACAACAGAGGCTTCCCAACAGTTGTCCCTCAGTGATGCTTTCATGCACAACATAGAATCATATATATATATATATATATATATATATATATATATATATATATATATATATAGTTAACTGAGAACACACCGAACCCTGACTTTTAAACCAATTTGTGTATTACTGTTGTGTACCTTTACAGGAGCAAGAGAGGGAAAAAAACTAAGAATAAGAGAAAAGAAATGCAACTGGGCATTGGAACTTGCTCATTCCTTTTAAAACAAACGCAAAATATCAATACACAATCCTCTACCTTTATTGGCATTCTCTACTGACATTTTGAGGTCGTGATCAACTAATTTCGGCTTTTCTCTCCCCTTCACTTCAATCACCCAGTTATCTGAGACGCATGACAGTGAAATATGACTGTTTAAGCTAAAGGCAGAAGGCTTGAAAGCTCTCCTCCAACATCTCCATTCATCATTGTCAGCTTTCTCCCGAAACAATTAGGAAAAAAACAACAAAAGGAATCTGAATTTCAGTTGTATATTTCTACAAAGACCAAGGAAGGAGTCTTCCTCCATGTACTGCCCCAGTCCTTTTTTGTGTGTGTGTGTGTGCTTTTTTTTTCATGTTATAACCTCAGGCAATTTTTCTATACCCAGGCCACATTTTCCAATATACACCCACTTTTCACTTTGGTGACAGAGCTAGGGGCAGTCAACGTTTGATACAGCCTTGTTTTGCCTGTAGTGCTTTCATGTTACTTCCCCCCCCATCTAATGTATGGATATTATATGCATACAGACTCTGGTTTTGTCTTTACTTCACTCTGGGCTAAAAGGGACACAGGAGGCTGTCACAACAGAAGAATGTTAGTTTTCAGCACCGGGGAGCGGCGAGTCCTCCATGACTCTTTTTCGACATGCTGCTGGTCGGACAGGCCTTGCTTGTCAGGATAACAAACCATGGAGGTATTGTGGCAGTGGGAAACCGAGCCTCTCTTTGACTTTCCGGTTGCGACGCGACGATGTGCGCGCGTTTGATTTATTCCGACTCGTCTCTATCCGAATGCCGTCAGTCAGGACGGGCCATGAAATGTCACCCTCTTGGCAAAGAGAATCCGGGAAACCTGCTCCTTGGCAGCAATGGATGTGTCACTTTCAAGTGGAAATATGAGCCATCACAGGTGTGAATAAATTTCCAACGTGGTAAATGCCAGGATATTGGATTTAATTTTGCGGGGCTTGTCAATGAGGAAACTTTCTAACAAGTTTTTGCTCCCCATAGAGAGAAATATAGCGGTTTGTTAGCCCAGATGGAAAAAGGATTTGGAGTAAAAGCATCTATTAATAACAGTTCTTTCCATTCCATCGGGATTCATACAAGTCACCTGATTATACCACTGTAAAAAAAAAAAAAACAACCATTAGGCAAATGCTAAATAGAAAAATTTCCATCATCCGTTGTTGTTTGTGTTAAGCACCAAAAACCACGAGGAAATTCTGGTTCGCAACAGCTTTAAGCTTTATCCTAGCTCCCAGACTTTGCAGTGCCAGCCTCATTATATTATTTGCATTATATTAATACAGACTGGATATGTTCCCTTAAGTGATCCAACACTATTTTGTTTTACATAATGTAAAATACACAAGATAGAGGGGAAAAAAATGGTCTTTCGATATTGGGAGGGGTATGCCAAATGTTACTTTGAGTGCATTCGAGGCAAAAAAAAAATCAAACAGGGGGGGCTGCACCGAGTGTGGGGATTGTTGATGTGCTTCAAGCTGACATTAATACTGGTTAAAGACGGGGGGTCTCGCTGTACACGGGGACTCTGATGTTGATTAGAGTCCAGTTTGTGATGATAAGCTTCTCAGTCTGAGGAGAGGATCTGCTCGCTGAAGCGACTCATGCCATTGATCGAGGCAGCAGCTGAGCAGCGTGAGCAGCACACTTGCCCACCTGCTGCCAACAAAACCTGGCCAAGCAACATATTTTGTACACCTACACCAAAATGATGAATAACTTGAAACATTCATTTTGAAAAAAAAAGGGAACAGGAAAGGGATATTTGGGATACGGTATGTTATAGCACCTACTTGCTTAACATTTTCTTCCCAAGGAATCTCGAGAATGAATCCGATTGCGCTACATTTATAGATATACTCCCTTCTATGGACACAGTAACAGTCTCCATCTCTTTACTGCGTAGCCTCATCTCAGTTATCATAAAAAAAGCTGCTCTCCTAGAAGCATATCTGTAGCAGAGTCAGCGACCAATTTATCAACTTTGTTGGGAAAGGGACCTCACATTTCCCATTATAATAGATGGGATGATCGGTTTCCAATTATTCTTCTGGTTGTGACAAATACCATACAAAAGAGAACAAAAACAATGTTGGTTATACATACAAGCAAGGGGGGGGGGGAAAAGCAACACTCAACACATCTAAAAATGGAGTTAAAGAAAAGAAAAGCTCGTGGATTCATCATTTCTTTCCTAAATTTCCATGTAACCCCCCCATGTTTATGGGCAGCTGATATTTTTTCACCCTGATATCATTAGCAAATAGCAAAATGTCTATTGGTGGACTGGCTGTTATAATTGCTAATAATCAGTTAATCATCTCCATTCAATTAGCTGGACTTTAATCTGACGTAAGCAGCAAGGGTGTTCGTTTTTACTAACGCACGTCCACTCACTGGTGTGTTTTTGAACACTTGATGATTGATTTGAATTATTTTAGAACCTGGTAAAGACCTCATCATGGTAAGCCCCGATATATAAATGGAATTGGAGGTGGATAATGTTTCATTTTGCAATGAGTGTACACTTCTGTCACTGTTTGATTCGCAATGCCCCAGTATGCCTCTGTGAGTGCTGCACCGAATGACAGTATGTACAGTGCTCCTCTGGAGGTTTTTCTCCGCTCTGAGGTCTCAGCCAGTAACACCCGCCCGTTTATTGCACCAGACGAATGAAGGGTTTTCAGCTGCTGCTGCTCTCTGGTTTGCTGGATTTCCACTTTATGAGAATAAGCTCCATGTGACACCTCGCACCTTAGGGAATCCGAGCTCGACGTTTGGCTCCGAGCGCGACAAACCAAGTATGCTTGTCTTTTCAGTTCAGCGAGTCTCCTGTGTGTGCACAGATGACAAGAGTTAGAATGACAGCGCAGGCTTTTGGCTCCCTTTTCTTCCTCCCCCCCCCCCTTCTTCTGATTCTAAGACTTTAAATAATTTGCTGGGTGTCTAGCCCTGCAATCTTGTCATCTTTTTTGAGATGAAACAGGTGGGCCGCTGCTAGCCATCTGACACACTGTGACATAAACCAAAAATGACACTTCAGAAGATGCAGGCAAAGAACAATAATGTTAGTCGCTGGTGTCTTCAAAACAGCTGCTTACTTTTCATGAGGGGGGGAAAGAAAATGCCTCCGCGGTTGTGCCTTGTTCGCCGCTCTGTGTTGCGTTTTTTTTTGCAGAAGACATGAGTGGTAAGACTTCCTCTCTGCGTGACACTGAAGCTGACTTTGGATAGCCTGACTCAACTGATGTTTCATGTTTGCTGCTCTGTTGTTGGACTGACAACCCCAACACCCCCCCCCCCACCCCCTCGCCCACAATCACATCTACATATCCATCCTTTTCTGTCCCCCTCTTGCACCAAAACCAATCCGCATATGTCAATTCTGATATGAGCACGGAGGTAATGAGTACGCAAAGACTCAAACAGATGAAACCTGTTGGTTGAATGCCTGTTTTTTCAGAAAAAAAAACAAATCAAATACACAGTATCCTCCTGACAGTGGCTCCAGCCAGGCCCATCTGTGCTTTCAGTCATGAACAAAAGTGGAACAAACTATAAATTTATTTCAGCAGCTAGAGTTAAACGAGCTGCAGAGTTTGACGAAGGAAATTGAATTAAAGGCAAAAAAGAAGAAGATAATTTAATGTGAGATTGGTGTACACCAACTGCATCAAGCCTGATATTTCACTCCTCATTTAGTAAGTGATCAGTGGGACCACAGTAGACTGGTCTGATCCATTCCAGAACTATGACTTCTGATAATATCTTGACCAGAAGGATGTCAAAATGTACAAGATCTAGCATTATTGGTACCCCTGGTAAAATGAGTAAGATCCAGTTAAGAAAATAGGTCTCCATTTCATCCAAGATGCATATTTGTAGACTATAGAGTACACAGAGAAAACCAAGACATTCAACAACCAGTGAGGGAACATGAAAAGTCCACATAGAAAAGGCCCTTCCTATACAACAGGTAGTTGTTTTCTTAGCGCCTTCTTGTTTTGAGGAAGCAGGGCTGTTACCAAAGTGGAAACCCCTCATTGTTCCACCGCTGCAATACCGTACTTACCACGTTAAGTGATTCTATACATGAGAGCATACAAGAAATAAAAAGGCTGAAGCAGGCTTTGAGTGGTGGCATGTGAAATTACTGAATTATTTGCGCTTTTTACGCCGCAACTGCTGATGCTGATGCTACTCGTTTACATTGAAGAAAACATTTTCCTTCTCTATTTTCCAAGTTAACTTTGCTTTCTGGATTTATTAATTCCAGGGAATCCTCAGCAAGCCCAACCAAGGCCAAAATGCTGAGCAAGAAACACAGAAAAAAGTGGGAAGTACAGTTAGAAATTCATGTTGAATTCAGTATACATCAGACTTTTTTAGATTAACCTAAAAAAAACAAAACCCAAAACAAAAACAAAACAGAAAAAAAACATCAGAAAATCCCACAAAGCTCAAGCTTTTGTATATCCAGTGTTCCAATATATCTACTTGATTGTATCATGCCATGGCTGAGTAATCACCTCACTCCATGACCTTTGACTTTTTGCACAAGTGCCAACAGCATCTGTTCACTCACAAATACTGCTTTCCCTGAAATGGAAATGCACCCTCTAATTGTCTTATAGATCTTTTGTCTGCCGCTCTCCCTTGTTCTCCTCTAACCATTTACAATAGATGGCTGGCACCTTTACTTCTTGCCTCAGGAGACAACGCGTAACAATTGCTCAAAACTGCCAAAACACGTCTGCTTCCTTCATCGGCATCAAGGACTAAAATGCTGCATACTACCTTAGGACATTGTGGACAACTACAAGATGTTTAAATTCATGACTTAAATTACAGAACAGACTAACGGCGTGGAAATTAATGAAGTGCTTAACTGTCCAGACTAAAGTAAAAAGGCTGAATTAATTGTTTCTGTTATCAAATTTAATTATCTTTTAGTGTAATAGCTTGGCGAGTGCAGGGTTTTCTTTTCCTTGTAAAAAGTTCTGATTAAAGGAAACATATGTGTGTCTCCCTCAGATCGTCTGTGACGTTGGAATGACTTTCTACTAAAGTTAAATAGGCTACATGTTGTTTAATTTTCCATAGATGACCATGTCAACTGCTGTGAAAATAAAGCATTATGTTTGAAAGCATGTCACCACCGAAATAAAAGCCTTCTTTATTACTCCTCAAACTAGTTTTAAAGTCATGAAATGGGCTAATTCATTGTAGAGATTGTCCAATCAAAATGTAAACATGAAGGCTTGTTCCCAAACATATCGGCATATACAAATTGGTTAATTGACCCCTAAGCAAGTTGCAAATGGTGCAAACCGGCTTTTTTGTTGCAAGCAAAAAGGTTCTGGTGCAAAGATTTGGCTGCAATGACAAGAACTATATCATGCAGTCAACGTAAGCGTTTTAAAGCTAACAACACTGTATCAACTGTCAAGCATGGTGGTGGCAGCTTTCTTGTTCCATCATCTTTGAGCAACACACCAGTACCTCTGTCAGTGACCCACAGCATGATGCCGCCACGGACATGTTTCACACTTTAAATAGTCATCTGCTTTGAAAGCTAGTCCAAATGGGTTGGCTTGTTGTCCATTTTAATAGTTGCAAATTTTAGTTGGGCTCAAATGTGTTGACTTTCAGGGAGAGACTTCCTGTTGGCTGTCACCCTCTCGTTCCATGGCGAGACTGGATTTAGTGTAGTAATGCTAGTGTTCCAGTAATCGTCATATCATTGCAGCCTCAGGCCTTGGTGGTTCTTGGGGATCTTGAACATTCTAAGCCATTTCTTGTTCCCTGTGGTTAACAGCTTGGTCAACTGGTAGAATCCCCAATTGGCTGTTCCCAACAAAACGATGACCTCAAAATACTAAAGTGGTTTCTTGCCATTTCACGGTTCACCTTCTGCTGTCTCACTGTTTAGCATATCTTTATTTTATGTATGCAGTAGCCTACTGCGTATTTAAATTCTATGTGATCAAATTCTACTATATGAATCAGACCACCTTGTTTTGTAACCTGTTTGGGTCAGCGAAATTCAATTTGTTTTGTGTCATGATTGGCCAAGGGAATCTGGTCTAGAGTCAGTCTACTTTGTAGCCAGTGTTATTAAACTGTAGTTTGCGTATCGATTCCTATTGCGTTCACTTTTATACGGCAGTGTTGCTTCACGGTGAAGTGTTTCGGCGATTTTTTTTTCGTTTAAAAAGTTGGATTTATTTCAAGCCTCAAGTCAAATTAACATTCTGCGCCTTCGGCAGCAGAGTGCCAAGCCAGAATGCAAAAAAGGTGGTAACTTTCCACAATAAGACCGTTGTGAGGATGGAGTCTGCATTAGTCTTGTGGATCAATGACAGTAGGAAAAAGAAAATCTCGCTGGATACAAACACCATCCGGACAAAGGCAAAAAAAATCTTTATGAAGTTTCTGCTAAAAAACAAGGGCGTTCCTGACAATAAGTGCTTCTCCCACAGGACCAACTCCATTTATTGCCAGAAAGGGCTAGCTTGACAAATTTCTGAAGTTTTTTAATATGGATGAGACTGGATTGTTTTGGAAGCAAGTGCCTTTATAATGAAGGACAACGCAAAAGCACCTGGGTTCAAGGCCCAAAAAGATCGTTTGACCGTAATTATGAACGGAAATGCTGCAGGTTTCATGATAAAGCCAGGGCCTATTTATAAGCCAAGGTTTATAAAAACAAAAACATAAATGTGTTGTCTCTGTACTGGATGCGCCATGCCAAGGCCTGGATGACAAAGGCTCTCTCCTCAGATTGGTTTCAGCTGTGTTTTATCCCAGAGGTGAAGCATTATCTGAGTGAGAAAGGTCAATCGCACATTGATTCTAACGCGCTTCTGGTCTTGAACACAGGAGGCCATGCCTTCGATTTGTAGTATGATAGTGTACAAATAGAATATCGGTCGCCAAACACCACATCGTTGATTCAGCCTATGGATCAAGGGTTCGTCCGCGCCTTCAAAGCTCCCTTACACCTGCAATGTGCTGCAACATCTGGTTGAAGCTGAGGACCGAGACTTTGCGCCTAAGGCTTACTGGCATGAATACACCATTGCATCGTCTCTCCTAAATATTCAGAGTGCCATTCAGGAGATGAAGAGTGAAACTTTGGATGCCTGTTGGAAAAAAACTGTGACCAGAAGTGGTCCGATCATAAGGGATGCTCTCCTGATGATCTCCATCACTCTGCGGTGGATACAGATGTGAATCTGGCAAAGCACCTTCAGAACCTAACCCCTGCAATAAATGAGGGACCACTGTCTTTTATCCATTCCAAACTGGAATGGATAAACCTCCTCAACCCTTTTAAACACATGTTGATTCGTGCCTATAAAAAAGTGTGTGGTTGAGGTGCAACTTGCAAATGGAGGACAATCCAAACAAAACTCAAGGTATATGGACGTGGATTAGAGAAAATCCACTGTGAATTTATTCTTCGAACTCCTCTTTCTAAAAATCATTCAGATCTTATGGTGCATTATTAGTCGATCTATAAAGAGATATACAGTTCAAACAAAACATATTGGTTTTACTAACAAGAAAACTTAATATGAAGCACTATTATTTAAAATGTAAGACTTGTACATGAATAGGCAATTTTTCATAATCATATTTCTAAAAACAGAAGAAATCCTTCAATGATTCTAAGTCTGCCAAAGGATTGCCACAAAGAGAAAGAATTACCATCTTTTCAAACATTCGTGGCAAGTTTTGATCACAATTTAAGCCACCATGTATGTGGGAGGAGACCAGAGAAGCTGAGGAAAACCCACGCAGAGAACATACAAACTCCACACAGTGAAGCTTTAGCTGACATGAGGGTTCAAATCAGGCTTTTTGTTTCTACTGCCGGGTCCCAACCTCAGCTCCAATGTTCCGCCCTATGGCAAATGAGCTACGGTTAACATTTGGTGAGTGAAAATGTCTGGCACTGAAGCAAAATCTGGTTGCTGAAGAGCTAGAATTCTCTTTCATTTTATAATGAAAACAGACTCACTTTGTGGAGGATCATTTATAAATTGATGATTAAAGCTCCATGTGCATTTAATCGTATTGAAATAGCTGAATTACATAGACTCCCAAATAGAATTTTTCAGTATATTTTCCTTTGTAATGTTAGGTTTGGTGCCCTTGGAACATAACAGTGAGATTAGTAATAACTCTGTAGCAAAACCTGTAGACGTTCATATCTACTGTTATATTTCAAATCACTAAGCTTATACAAGTACAGCTCAAAGAAATTTGAATCTTGTGAACAAGTTTAATATTTTGTCACTCATTTCAGAAAGTGAAACATTATATCAATTCATTAAACAGTAAAATATTTCAAGGATTCTGATGTAAGGACTTGGGTTTAGGAACACGTGCCAAAGGATGGTCTGACACTACAAACTTGGCTCTGTAGTACATGAACGCAGGGCGAGGAGGACCAACACGTTTCCCCAAGCGTGGGCAATGATCTGTTGAACCACCTGGACATCAATGGTGTGTTTCTTCCAAGAGTTATGGAAGGGTCACATATGACAGGAGCATCTGCTGTCACAACCCATGACCTCAGAGCCACTTTCCTTCTGTCAGAAACTGTGCATATTATGAATTATCCAGTGTCACATCATCTCCTAAAAAGTTTCATCCCTCTATTGCTTTTCTTCCAGGAGGAATGGAGGGGTCAGCAAAAAAGCCCCCTCTAGAGTCACATAATTTGATAGGTCATGGGAAATGGTGTAACGCCGGTAAGTAAGTGGAACATTATCGTATTCCCCGTTAAATCTGATGCACATCTTATACTACACACCCCATCAATATACATTATCAACAAAGACTTCTGGATGGTTTAATCGAGAGAGATTTTGACATAGTTGACTTTGTTTACACCTCGTTTTTCTTTCCCATAGAAACTACTTCTGGCTGAGTCCTTCTGTGTTTAGCTATGTCTCTTTCCTGAGGGGTGTTTCACAAAACCAAGATATCTGAATAAACTGGGATGTTCTGCATATACACGCTGAATTAAGCCTTGACTCAGTTTGAATACACTGGTGCTGGTAGAATACACGGCAGCAGTGCACATGTGATGAGACGAGACAAGATCAGACGTTCTGGCAGGGAGTGTTGAGTGAGGCAGGTATATAAAGGTAAGGCGGCAGGTGGAGCTGATCAGGTGTTGAGTAGTGACTTGGAGGTGACTGAGTGAATGGATAGTGACTGATGGCTGAGAGAAGTGGAGGAATGGGTGGAAAATCAGTCCAATGTTTTGTCAGTGATTCTTTGTTTTTATTTTACTTTGTTTTTAATCAGCCTGCATTAATGTACATATTGGCATCCAGTCAGGTACTATTATTTTATGATAATAATCTATACTATTTCTAACTTTATAACTTTACATGTGGGCATTTCTACTGATTAGTTGTGTTTTACAAGTTTGACAGAAAGGCCTTTACTAGACCATTGCACATATTGATGGGATTAGAAAATGTCTGATACCAAGAAACAAAGGTATTGTTAATCAGGTCCAATGCCACGCCATTTTCTGCAACTTAGATATTTTCACTCTAGAAGACTTTCACTGACTCCTCCAGAATAGATGTGTTGCCCCTCAAGTGTACGCAATCACAAACTTACAGTCTTAAAAGCAGAAATATGCGAACCATAAGGCCTGGAGAGTTAACGATTTAGTGTTGCTACATAATAAAAATACTAATATGATAAACTTTCCTTGCTGGAAGATTAAAGGTATTGAATACCTGGAACATATATTGATAGATTTAATATACAATATGGTATTGAAAAAAAAAATTAGATCAAATTAAATCTATAATAAAAAATACATTTAGGCTCATTAAAGGTGGTTTACAAATTACAAAAATTAATTAGAGTTCCTGGATCTAAAATCTAAAGTCTGAATTATACAGGACACTGGCTAAACTAGAGGATCCAAAATCTCTTCATATTTTGAACTGCAAGCAGATTTACCAGTCAGCTTTGAAGAAAAAAAAACAACTCCTGGTCTCAGATATGTTGAAGAACTTTCAAAATGACTAGAAATCCAAATTTTCAATTAATAGAATACAAAATCCTTCAAAGAATACACTCCACAGTTCAAAGATAATTCAGGATGGGTTTTGCACAATCTAATATCTGTTCACAGGTCACATGTAATAATCGTGACAATTATATTCATGGACTAAGGTTATGTACACCTGTTAAGATGTTGTGGGTATATATATATATATATATATATATATATATATATATATATATATATATATATATATATATATATATATATATATATATACACACACACACACACACACACACACACATATGTGTGGACTTGTCAAAGTGCCTGAAATGTAAAATGTAACCATCCCCCTCAGTTTTCTTGCTGGTTAACTTGGACAATAGGACTTTGAAAAGAAAAATCTGTTTGAATGGCTTTCACTGCCTTAAAGTTCAAATAGAAAACCACATACTTATAGTTTCTCATTTTATAGTATGTACAAAATTAAAAACATCACAAGTGAAAAAAAAAAATTCTAACTTTTTTTTTTGTTTATAGCACAAAATAATTCACTGAAATAGCAGACAACGCAAAATTCCTCATTCAGTCACGTGACCCACGAGGAGCCGCTGTAGAATTCCGTGACGTCACACTAGTTAGGAGGTAGTCGGGAAGCGGTCATTTTACATAGCGTGTCAGTATTTTTTCACCTTTGCGATGGAGTTTGTATGTTTAAACGAGGACGAATACGAAGCGAGCCAACTTAATGTTAAAAACGAGGAGTGCTGTGTCCAGCCATATGCGTTTGAGCCGTTAGTTAGGCGTGAATTACGGGACAACACCGAGGAAAGTGGAGAAAGTAGGAGTAGCGATGATGACCACGCTAGTAGGCCGACATCGTCGTCGTCCCACTCAGAATCTGCCAGTGAAGAGGATATTGGCGACCGTTCCCATCGACTGACAAATACTGACTGGTAAGTTTTTTTATTCTACGATTTTTTTTTACTTTTGAGTAGTGACCCCTCTGAGAGTGATGTTGATTTAATTACTTTTATGTCTAATTAAATTCAAATTGATGCTAATGCTAAGCTACTTCTTTCGTGTTTTTGATTTGAATTTTTAAGCAACCTCGTACTGTAGGCATAGTAGACAAAAACTAACATTAGCCATTTGACCATTACTAATTCATATTTTTAGGTGGGTGATTATGAATCGGGATTGTTTATATTTTACAGGTGCAAATGTGGCAACTGTGTGATTATGCCCACAGTGGATGAATGCAAGTGCTGCACAGAAACGCACCTTGTTGATCAGGAAGTCGAGTCAGCTGGGCTGCAATGTATAACCTTACATGAAGGCTTTCAGGGAAACTGCCTCAACCAGTATGTCCTCAAGGCATCTTTTGTTGAATTTTTGGAGGGACATGGTCCTCTTGGAAATGATGAACCAGTAAACGAGTAAGTAGTTGAAAAATTGTTTATTGAAAATACATGTATTAGTGCTAAATTCTAGTCCTACACTGTATGCACCTGTGATGTAGATATTTTACTGTAAATTAAATGCAGTTGTTTCTGCACCTTAGGCCTATATATTTTATTTAGAAACAGCAAAAAACATTGAAATATAAATACATTGCTTTAGTAAAACACAAAAACAATCATTTACATGTACATAGCAAACAAATATAACATCAATTACATTCAGAACATATCACTTAAGTAGGGCCTATAGTTTAAAACAGCATTACAATAATTTTGAAATTTTATTACAGGTCTAAACACTTTTTGCATCATATTTTCTTTCTATTTTAGGATTTACAGGTACATTGCATATAGAAGAATGATCAGATGGATTTGGGGACGCATTGGAAAAGGAAATAGGAAAGTTCTTCCATCCTGTGCAGTGAATAAAATAAGAGAGACCTGGGAGTCAGCAGACTACACTGGTTTTAAATACCCAACTGTGTGAACCTCGACTTCCTAGTTGCCACAACTGTGAGTTTATCGACCTTGTCATATTGGTCTTTCACGTATTCAGGAGCAATTTGGGCTTCTAAATCTTGCCTTGCAACTTCATAAGAAGGTATGGCCTCCCGACGAGCCATTACTTCATCCAACAACTCATCAATGTATGCTGAAATAGAAACAATAAGCATTTCATGCATGAAAGTTGAAAAGCCAAGTGTGAAACTGAACATTATACCAAGTACACACCATAAGTACAAGGGACTTTAACTTGTTTGGCTACTGGTTCTCCTTTTTTTGCCTTTGGAAATGAGAGCTGCCACATTTCTTTTCCATCTTTGTTCTTAGCCTGCTGTCTGTTGGAATTCTCATTGAAATGGAGAATGGAAAGGATCAATCTGTAACAGAAATTTTCATGATGAAATAATACTTGGAATTAGGATGACAATATGTCAGTTAAGTTATTATTCATTCAGGATTTAAGCAACCTACCTGGCATTCATACTGTGGTAGAAGAAGTGCAAGAACTTTGGTGCAAAGAAGCACACCACCTTGTGGTAGCTTTCAACACTTGACGTCTGCACATGAGGTGACAATTTACCAATGTCGGCAAGCAGAGTACGGTTAGTGACAATTGATTTCACCTCAACATGGGCCCTTGAACCTGCAGTGATTGTGAAGGAAGTATTATGAAAAGCCCTTAGGAGATTGACTTTTGAGACAGCTAAAAATAATTTTTCACCTTCTGCAATCCACTCTCTGTCCTCTACCAACTCATCATGTGCACAGGTTGGAAAGTTCTCAAATGGGTGTTCATGGATGTCTACAATGTGGTTCATCACCAACTTCCACTTGGCCACAACCAGCTCAGCATTTCCATCACTGCTTGCCCCACACCAATATACATGGTTGGAGATGCTGTGGATCCACGGTGAGATGGTGTGACATAACTTTTTCTTTGATGATGCGTCAAGCTTTTTTGTAATACCTGGAAGATGTAAATGTGTATTATATAATTATCCATATATAATATCCATATTTCTAACCTTACATAACTATAACTATATATATATATATATATATATATATATATATATATATATATATATATATATATATATATATATATATATCTTTGTAAACATTTACCTACTTTTTTTGCCATGATTGATATAATTCAAGCCATTCTGCCTACCTTTTGCTATATGCCAGGCATCAAACCAGTGATTAATTGATGGATAAATCTCGCGCATAAACTTTTTAACACTGGAATGACGGTCTGTTGTCAAGTCAGTAACAGTGACTCCAGCATCTTCAAGGAATTGAAGTGACCTCTTTAGGCCTTCCAACTCCATTGCATATGAGTTTTTCACTTCTGTACACTGAAAAAATGGTTAAGTATAATATTAGTTAATCTATAATCCTGTAATTGAAAGAGTACTCAATTAAAAACCACGCTAACATGACGTTCACTAAATCCAATATATATTGTTTGTTAAAGGCATACTATGCAACATTTTTCAGTTAATTAATGTGTTCCATACCGTTTTGGATGATTAAATGAGTCATTTCAGGTCGAACAAAGGTTTTCTCGGCCGCCCTGGTGGTCTGTGGGGGAAATACCGCACTTGCAATGCGGTACCGCGCGCGAGCTATTTTTAGAAACACAACGTCACGATGACGTCACATCACGTGGTACGCAGTAGGGCAACCTTGCATAGTCCGCCGCTGTTTCGCTGTAAAAGAGACGTGCGTTACCCTTGGTTTTACTCGGTAAATGACTGCTTTTTCCAAATCTAAGACCATGGTTTTTAAACATTGTTGCTATGGAACGTGCAACAGCGACTCGAGTTACGCTGATCGACCGCATATGAAGGATGTTTTCTTCAAGACTGCCAAGGAGAAATGTGTGCGCTTGGAACACCGGGGCGGTCGGCCTACACAACAGTTCAACCCGGAAAAAGTTACCAAATTCACCTACATATGTAGCAAGCATTTTGTCGGAGGAAAGGGCCCAACCGAATAACATCCTGACCCAATTCCAGCGACATCAAGTCAAGGTAAGAGTATTTTGGTGGCCGACATGTTAATAATGAAGCGCCTGCTACCATGATAGCATATAGGCTATCATGGTAGCAGGCGCTAACATGATAGCCTGCTACCAGGATAGCTTACTCAAAAACATTTCAAATGAGACAAACATTAAACATATACCCATTCCTGGACGGTGATTGCAAACAACAACAACAAAAAAAACGGCCGACGCTGCCATGATCACCGCGCAGGAAAAAAACAAAACAAAGCTTACCGTTCATCAACTCGGCCAGTTTTCCGGTCTTTTTAAGCCATCGAACCTCAAGCCATCGTTTGAGCTGAAGGTTGGTGTGTTCTTCGACAGATCGACCAGTAATCCGTGTGCCTGGGACATCGTCTTGGGAAAGTTTAACGGCTGTAAAGTCGGCCAGATCGCTGTTTCTGTTGCGCTTGTAATAGCTGGGTTATCCGTGCTTTCTCTCCTGTATGCCCTACCTAAGCGGCAAAAGGGGCGTTGCTCTTGAGACGGTGACGTCACGTGCGCGGTACCGCATTGCAAGAGCCCTCGGCTCGCACCCACAGAAGTCTTGCTTTACGGTGAGAACTCCATGTGTTTTTGCCCTGCCATTCACTATATGCACGCGCGAAAGCAACAACAAAGAACCGCGTGTTAACGTCAAATAAACATGCAAGCATATCGAGTTTTATTATTATTGTTATTATTATTATTATTTTTATGTTGGCGAGTTGCTACCGCGGCGGCTGCGGCTTGGCGGTGGTGGTAGCGTCTCGCCAACATAAAAAAATATATAATAATAATAATAATAAAACTAGGCGTGGCGGTAGCGTCTCGCCAACATAAAAACATAATAATAATAATAAAACTGGCGAGGCGGCCGCGGCCGCAGCTTGGCAGCCGCCTCGCCAAGATAGCGGTGCGGGAAGCTTGATGTCCATACCTTCACTGTGTTAGTCATTGTTTGTACTGCCGTTTTTTTCCACTTTTCGTTGCGTTCGCCTGTCTGCTAAGCTCAAAACAACCGCGCCTGGCTTGAAGGAGAAACCAGAACAGCTGAGCATCTTTATGACAGTGCACTTTTACTTTCGCCCTCTGGGGGGAGCCTCGCTGGAAAATCAACCCCGGTTGCATAGTATACCTTTAACTTTTGTGGACTCAGATGTTGGTTTACTCACAAAAACCATGGTATCAAATAAGAATCTGGGTATTTTAACAGCACAACCTTACCTGTACAAGCTGCATGTCCAACACTTTGGAGGTGTCCATGTCCATAAGGGAGTAGCTACCGTACTTGGCAGTGTGCCCTGGTGAGCAGCATCTGGCATCTCCACCTAATCTGACTTTGCTCTTTTTTTTGACATCACAGATGAGCAGCTCTTGCTTTTTTGACCAGAGACTATTCACAGCTGGAATAAGGTATGCCTTCTGTATGTTATAATAAGTACTGACGCAGAATGTTGAAATCCTCATAAATTTAAAACAATTGACTGCCTTCACAGTACTACATCCACTAAACATTATGGAAGCGGCTAGCTGTAAGTTGCCAAGTGGCATGGTGCCATGTGATGGCTGACTTTTCCAGGTCTTCACATGAGAGGGGTCAACACTGCACTGTGATGTCAAGGTCACCATGGTGCCCGATACCTTTGTAGATATTATTTTGCAGGCATTCCCACATAAAAAACACAAGGCTAGGAGGGACTGAAGACACGATTCGAAGACTATGAACTTTCTCTCTCTCATAGGGGTGTGAGTATATTCCCTAAACAAAAAAAGATAAATACAAAATTTAATGATCACAATTTTAAATTGATCCATTGTGTTATTTGATGTTTTTACTTACTCATCTCTCATTTCCATTTCAAAATCTCGGTCAGAGTCTTCATCTTCCTCAGGAATGTAGTCTAAATCACCATCATCATCATCAGCAGCAGCAGCACTACTGTCGTCTGAAAAATCCACTTCCATTGAAGAACAGTTCTTTTCAACCGAGTTGCCGAGCTTAACCTGGCAGGAAAAATCCTTTGCTCTTGAAAGCAGGCTTTGGGTCCCACGATGACATTTGGCAACTGGAGTGACATGCCAGGATTTTGGAGTTTGACATGATTTAGTGCATTTCACAACTGTTTCAGTCTGTGACATTTTATTCTGAAAATTAATAAAAAATGAAATGTTTACAATTCTGAAAATAAGTTTTCAAAAGATCTTTGGGTCGGGATTTATAAAATTCTAATTCTCAAGTCTTTTGTAGAGGAAAATTAAGTTTTATGGAAGGAATTTTTAAATTTATATTAGACCCAGTCCTACATACCATTCCAGTTGACATTGTCTGTACACATGCATGGGTGGTCAGAGGTAGTTCAAAAGACACATTAGGCTTGGCATTCGTTGAGATGTCGGTTTCATAGCAAGCCTCTGCATCATCCGACGACTCCATTTGACATACACTTGCCTCATAAGCTTGTAGAGCACAGCTAACTGTCTGAAATATATGTAATGGAAGAGATTACAGTGGATAAAAAAAAAAATATATATATATATAATATACGCAAAGGATTTGGTTTTAAAAGTTTGTCTTTATTTGGCAGTGCCTACATGAATTGACATCTAATCTCTCTGTTTCTGTAGAACCTGTCCGTGGACCTCGAGCCCCAGAAGGCGGCCCTACAGTCCTTGACCAGCAATGTTACGTTCAAGAAAACTGGAGAACTGGAGGACAAAATAATAAAAATAAATCAGCTACTCCTGATTCTTCCCATAGTCCAAATAAACGGGTTACTCTTAATTGTGTTTGTGTGCATTTGTCACTGGGATGAACTAGCAACCTGCTAGCAACCCCCTCTTTCTCTCTAGCATGGAAAAGCAGGTGTAGAGACTTGATGGAAAGGTAAAGCTTCAACAAATACATACTTGCTAGCTATATTAATGTTAATATATTTAATTTTGATTTTTTATATATATTTATATATATTATATATATGTTAATGTTTACCTCAGCTCGTTGACGTTTTTCATAGGCCGACGTTCGACGTTTTTTCACCGTGTCCGTGGGCTCGGGGTGCCCCATTTTCAGGGTAGGAATGGCATCTGGTTTAAGCTGTAATTTTGATATATTGAATCCGATTGATGCTGCGAGATCAGGATTGACGACAAAAGAATCTGCCGTGAAGTGATCAGCACACAGTTTGCTGTATCGGCTTGGACGCCACAGATTGTCCGGTTGATGTCTGTCTAATCTATTTACTTTTCGGATCCAAATTTGAAGCAAAACCGGGTCCTTCGGATAATTAAACATTGCTTTTCCCGATCCAAAGCCATTTCTACAATTGGCAGCAGTACAATACACCATTGTAATTACTTTTTAACGATCCTTTTAGACTACTTAACAATGCGTGAAGTAGTGGTTTTTGATAGCCGCTTGAGGACGTTTGACTACCGTGACATCACAGCTGTTTTCGTCACGTGACTGCTCTCGCCGGATTCTCGGATCCTGGAGGCGCGCAGCATACTGTGAAACTCTCTCGATTTTTATTACATGGAGCATTTTTAACGCGATTTCGACCAGCCACATAGATACAAAAACGATAGTCTATCATCATACACAATAAAACTGCTCTAGGCGCACTCCTTTGTATTTGACCTTTAAATATAGCAAAAAACTAACCTCGTGAATTGGAAAAGCAAAAATATATTTTTTTTCAGTATCAATCAGTATAGAGATCTTTTGTTGGATATTAGTCATACTAGTCTTGAGACAGCATTTGCCTCCACATAAGATCAATCTCTCTGGGCTCTTTTGATCGGCTCCATCCGTTCGTGGGAGTGGGGGGCTATTGGATGTATTCTGTGGGGCGTGGTGGCTGATTTGATGGGTGCCTGGGTCTGAGGCCCCCAATTGGGTGGGGCTTTGGGGGCCTCAGCGCGGCCTCTGATGGCCATTTGCAATGCTCTTGGGTGGTTCTGCGCTGGCAGATGTGGGTTACTGGCCTGGTAGCGGTGGTGTTCCTGGCTGGGTCTGGGGTGGGTCTGTTGCTCTGGGTTCCTGGGGTGTGTCGCCCCTAGGCGGGGCCTGGGGGCTTGGGTTCTGTGGAGTATGTCACTGGTTTGGGCCAGTGTATGCCCATATGTGTCTGGCCCTACCCGGGGCCTCTGGTGCACTGGCGGGCCTTGGGGCCTTTCAAGCTGTGGGTGGGGGGTATGGACATTAATTAACCTCATGGCAGATGCTCTCCCCTTCAGGGGGTGCATTCTGCTAGTGGGGGTCTATCACCGTGTGTGGTGTAGGAGTTGTTTGAATATTAGTGTTGGAGTGGGTTAATAACATTTTTCTTTCCTCGATGGGGAGTGGGAGGGGGTTGCTTGGCTGGCTCTGTGTCTGGCTCCTTGTCTCGGTCCTGGTTCATGGTGGCTCTTGGTGCTGGTTCAATCCAGGGAACAGGGGTCTGCATGGTTCGGGTGGGCTGCCTCGCTAACTAGAGTGTTTTCTTTACCCTTGTCTTCCCCTTGCATCGTCTGTAGGATGTTAGTCTCCGTTTTTGGTTGTCTCTCAGACCCTACAATATATCTCTGGCCCCGCGGGATATGATGGTGTAGTTGGTGGACATTCCGTCCCATCCCCTGACACGTCCCTCTGCCTGCTCCATCATGCTGCTACACATGTAGGACCTTTGGGGTGGTGGGGGCGTCACTGGGAATTGGGAAGGATCTCCCAGCCCCGCTGTCCGTCCTTGACCCAAATTTTATTGAATATCTTAGACACTTAATACAGTCTCACAACACACATATGTGGGGCATTAAGTGTGAAGGTGTGTGTGGGGGGTAAGGCATCTGGGGGGGGGGGGGGGGGGGGGGGGGGGGGTGGTTGATTGTGTAGGCCTCGCCCCCCTCCTCTGTCCCAGACAGAGGAGGGGACATTTAGGGTTAGACATTTAGGGTTCTGGGTAGGATGCATGGGGGGTAGCTGGTAATTGCCATCCTCCAGAGGTGGGGTGGGCACGCTCCTTGTTGGCCCTCCCAGCTTTAAACGCACTTGAGAACAACATGCAACAACACAACATTTGACTAGGCAGAGAATGGCTCAAGGTCTTTCTTAGAACCCTGTTCTCCGATTGCCATCCAGAGTCCGGGGCCTAAAAGAGTCTCGGGCCACCTGGTTCGGGTCTGGGCTGGAGGTGGGTGTTGGGTCCCGGGGGTCGGCTGGAGCTGGCGTGGGAACGGCTCGCTCATGGCAGTTGCTTTGCAGGCCCTGGGCCCCTGTAGCCCACAGGCTCATCCCTATAGCTCACAGGGGCCATTTCCTGGTGATACTCTCTGCTCTTCCCTGGGATGGGGGAGGCAGTTTTCACTGTGTTGGTCCCTCTTGGGCACCTCTGCTCTGGGGATCCTTTCAGACATCTGGGGTTCTAGTTCCCCTGGCGTCTGTGTCGGTGCTCTGGGCGGCAGGTCTTTGGCTCTTCACAAACACTATTGAACATTTTTCTTATGGATAAACCTTACATACAGAAGTGCACTGTCACAAACACCTACAGGGGCTTGGATTCAAGTACGTATAGATTCACTTCTTGGTTCTTTGTATATGTAATAATCGGTGTGTTGGTTTTGCTGTATTTATATCTCTCTTTGCAGGTGTAGAAGCAGACTCAGAATGTTAAATTGCTCTCCCCTTTCCTCTCCTGTTTTTTCCTTTCACCTTTTCTCCCTTTTAGCATTTTGTCTCATCTATTCCCAGCATAAAATCGAATAAAGCTTATTGCATATGTAAATCACGCGGAGCACTATGGTGAAAGCAGTAAAGCGCCACTTGTGTATATACAAGTTGTTGGGCTGTTTTTGGCATTAAGACGACAATTCTTAATGCCATATTGTCAGGACACACAAAAAAATGTTTAGTAAAACAATATTATGTTATGCAATATACCTTATCAAAAATAGGTATTTTGTTTCATATCAGGTTACATATACTAACTTATTTCAATTTCATTTAGATCCTACGCATATTATTTTAAAACAGAGTTTTATTAATTATTAATGCTGCTATCAAAATGTCACATGAGGTAAAAATTATTTTGTAATGGCCGTTTCCTTAAAAAGTTTCATCCCTCTACCACTTTTCTTCCAAGAGTTATGGAAGGGTCACATATGACAGGAGCATCTGCTGTCACAACCGATGACCTCAGAGCCACTTTCCTTCTGTCACCTTTATACTCAGAAACTGTGCATATTATGAATTATCCAGTGTCACATCATCTCCAAAAAAGTTTCATCCCTCTATTGCTTTTCTTCCAGGAGGTATGGAGGGGTCAGCAAAAAAGCCCCCTCTAGAGTCACATAATTTGATAGGTCATGGGAAATGGTGTAACACCGGTCTGCCATGTAATTAGCTCCCACCTTTTCTTTACAATGGCTTGCCCATTTTTGAAGGACATTGTAAATGATTAGGCACTTGTATTGAGAAGGGCTTTCAGATGGTAAAGACAGGTTTCAGGACAGGTCTGACCCGTTGGCATTTCCTGACAATTATCAACATGAGCGTTACCGCTTTTCTGAGGATGGCACGCTTTTCAGTTTAGTTAGGTCTCTTTATTGGATGGAGTCATTAGTGGAGCTGTGGCTCTGTAAATACTCCTAACCCAGTGCTGCCTTGTTTCGCTTGAGCAGTGTCCTGGATGGAGTAATGATCTCTTTTGAATTAAATTTGGGATTAACTGCATCATATATAACTGACTGAATTATACCCATTTACAGTGTATCTCAAGATTCTTAAGACAACATTGGTTGTGAAGTAGTGGAATATAAACAAATTAAATTTGGATTATTTTTGTATATCAAAGCATGAAGTGCTTAACAGCTCACCATGATTAGCTTTTACAGCTATACACAAAAAGTATTTCATGGATGTGTCACCATATCACGTTCTAGTGGAGTGTGATGTAGATGTAAATTCAAAATCAAATGAATTGCATAATAGTTGTTTTTTTTATTAACCTGATACAAAGAAAATATGCCTTATTTCTGGTCTTTGCATTTGTATCCAACTTTGTTCTTTTAACAGTTATGTGACGAAAATATAGCTTCAAAAAGGCACACCACTTCTGGTTTATCTTCACCAAATATTAACCCGTAAAAGAAAACGTAATATGGCTTCTAAAGTTTGTCTCGTTCATATTCCTACCAACTTTAAATATTTCCCTTCCCCTTTCTTTTGTGGGCATATTGTTTGTTTTAATCTTTCTTGGAGCACCACTGCCACCCACTGAGCTGTCAAAAAGTGTGCCAAATGGCAGTCACTTACTGGGTCACATATCTAATCATGCATTACACAAAATGGGAGCTGACATTTGAACGGGGGGGAAGCACAGTACTACTGCTATAGGTTGAAGACCGAGTGTTATCTGTTAAGGCAGCAGCAGGAATTTAAACCCAGGGAATCCCAAAGAGTAATGCACACATCTGCATGCCTAGTGTTGCAGGACTTGTGGATTGGAGCAGAAAGGGGTGGGGGGACGGGGGTGGGGGGGGGTTGTTCACTGACAACCTTTGATTCTCTTTGATCATTCACTTTCAGAGTGGACAGAGTCTCATAAATACAGAGGGAGAAAACAGCAGGTGTGAATGCATAACTTATGGCCTCGGCTTTACCTCAATCTCCTTTACCCTCCAATCATTTTACACCTCCTGCCAACGTACGCCGTCTCGCTCTGTTCATTCCTCCCCCTTTCCGCCCCCCCTCAACCCCCCGTTTCTCTCTGTCGTCCTGCTATCAGCCGGTGACGCAGCTCTGTTGCCATGTCGTTGTCATTCAGCGTAGCAGAATTAGCTCCCCGCTCCGTGCCGTGTTCTTCCAGCACCCGCACCCACACCAACCCCCCGTCGCCCCCGCCCCCCAACCCCTCACCGTGTGTTTTTATTCGAGCGCATCTGAGTGTGGCGCTGTCGCCTCCCGCTTTTTAATATGTGATTTGCGGTCACTGCTGATGTGCGTTTGCACGTGTCTAATTTATTTGCATGCCCGTGTCAGGCTCGTTCACCGTAAGTCTCTGCCAAGGTTGCCTGACATTGGTGCTTGCCTCGGTCTTGTGGTGGGGGGTAAAGGGGGGAAGCGTGGCTGCTGAGTCAGACTCAGACGTGTGTGTGTGTGTGTGAGAGAGAGAGAGAGTGGGAGAGCAATGGTGAATAGCTGTAAAGCACAAAAGAAGAGGGTGGGCTTCAACCGTCAGTGTTTTGATTTCATCACCTTTTTTTTTGTCTCAGCACTCCTGGCATCGGTCGGTAATGAATTACACCCTGCTTCGTGGCAGGTTGCGGCGATGCAGACAATGACGGACTACACGCTGGGAGGGGAGGCAGGAAAGTATGGACGGAGAGGAAGAAAGGAGAGGATACAGTGGAAGCGTGCTAGCCGGCATCTCATTACTCTCTGCTCCTGTGATCTCTCCCACTGTCAAGGATGCCGGGTTGGGTTTGGTTGAGTCAGAGAAAAAAAGCAAAGGAGAGGGAGAGGGTTAGGACATCGGCGGAGGAGGACGGAAATAAATAAAAACTGTTTTAAAAGAATCAAAATCAGATAGAAGATGCCCTGGATTCAAAAAAGCAACGTTCAAACAGAAATAGCGCTTTGAGAATCCGTATTATTCCCACATCTTGAGTTTTTTTCAAATATTGCTATGTTGCAACCACAAATTTTAAGGTATTTTTAATAGGATTGTATGTGATTCACCAACATAATTGTGAACAGGAGGGAAATGTCTGCACTTTGACTGGACCATTTTAACAGATGTTTTATATTCAGATCTAAACCATTCCAATGTTGCTCTGGTTATGTGTTTGGATCTGTATCTTAACAGTGAATTTATACCCCTTTTATGCTTCCTGTAAGAGGTTTTCTTCCAAGATGTGCCCTGTATTTAGCTCCGCCTCTCTTTCAATCAATGCATCCCTGTTGTAGCATGATGGTGCCACCACCATGTTATATCGTAGCGATTCTGTGTCGAGGTGGTTCAAGTGATAGTTTTTCTCTAAATCAGGGGTGTCAAGTTCCAGTTCCCGAGGGCCGGTGTCCCGCATCTTTTATATGTATCCCTGTTTCAACATAGCCGAGTCAAATAATCAGCTCATTAGTAGGACTGTGGATAACTAATTTAGCCATTTGATTCAGATGTGTTGGGCCCTAAAGGTTGCAGGAAACCGGCACTTCAGGACTGGAGTTTGACATCCCTGCTGTAAATTCCTGTTTTCAATCAAGGTTCCATTATGTTTTTTTTCTGTCCAGAGCAGCTTTTTCCACATTTGGTGTTTGTCCAACAAGGCTAGCGACAACCAGTGGACAGAGTTTCTTACAGCTTTTAAAGGGCAATGGCTTTTATCTTGTTACTTTCCCGCAAGGGCTATTTTTTCTTCTTATGGAGAGCACAACTAATTATATTCATCTTGTCAGATTCTTAGTAATGGATCTCTGCAGCTCCTCCAAAGGTAACATGGGCGTCATGGCTGCCACTTTAGATGGACGGCCATGTCTTGGTAGGTTTGTGATTATGTCATTCTGCTTCCACTTTTAGCTGTCAGCTTGAACAGTTTGTTTGTTCCAAACTCAGCATTTTGCAATCTTACCCTGTAACTGGGGGCTAAATACAAATGCATGGCACACTTTTTAGATTTAAAAAGACATACATCCTTTTCTTCTCCACTTCACAGTTATGCATTAAAATGCTTTTTTTTTGTTTTGTTATACGTGGCAAAATATGGAAAGGGGTGTGGATACTTTGGTAAGGCGCTGAAATTTACCACTTATTTCTCATCCTTTCTCCATTCCAAAGCCCTCCCACTCTTTTTTTTTTTTTTTGCTTTTTTTGAAGGAGAAACTGAAACATAATCCGCCTCTGAGGATTGGCTTTGAAGGATGAGACAGACAGGCCTGTGCCAGAATGGGAAGAAGCGAAAATGTTTTATGATGTTTGATGCCTGAGTAGGAGAAGCACTGAGAAGGCGTGACAAGGCAGAGCAGCTGCTTAGCTTTGCTCGTGTTGCATTTGCGGTGGGCCCCGCTCGCAACACAGGGAAGTGAGCCGCTTGCGTGTCGAATCGCGTTGTGCCTCTTAGTTTTAACAGATTTCTCCAGGAGTGAGTGTTCAGCTTGGAAATAGCCAAAGGTTTTGCACAACCTGTGTTCAACACAAGTTTTCTGGGAACACTGGGGAGAGAGACAAGCCCACAGTGAAGCCTTTAAAGCTTACTGTAGTTTGCAGAGGACTGGCTTTGCTTTCGTCGGACAGTTTGAGAGCTCACCCTTCACTTGAGTTTATTAGCCGACGTCAAATGCTCGCTTTCAGCCAATGGCCACTTCCAGGCAGCCTTTGCCTCTCTAATAATTGCCTTTTTTTGTCAGCACCTTTCCGTAGTTAGATCTCAGTTGTCTCTCGCTCATCTGACAGAGGAAGTCTTTGCTGTGTGTTATGTCGAGGCTGGTGGTTAGGGCCTTTCAGTCCAGGAGGCAAAACAGAAAAAAAGCAGAAGAACAACAAAGCGGCAGTCTTACTGCTCCCTTTGAATTGCCATTAAAAATGTTCCTGTCAGTTTGTGTTTATGCCTCCCTTTGAAACACCCCAGGTTGCAAAAACTGGTAAATAAAAAATACGGGAAATCTTTCTTCAGACCTATATAAGTACTGGTTATAGAGTCGTCCAGTCAGCGCCTCATGATGGTCAGATAAAATATAATGGCTGCCAGAGGGATCCCGGGTCTATTGAATAATTTATTTGATGCATAAGACCTACTGGAAAAGACCTTTAATGCAGATTTATTGATTTGATGTACTGGCCTTGTTTAAACTGCAGGAAAAAAAAACTCAGTATTTCATCCATAACTAAGTGCTGAGATGCGCAGGGATGTTCATCCCATCAAAGCTTCATAGTTGCATACTTCAAAGCATCTTAGCTGTTAGAACTTTAAAAAACCCATGCAGAAACAACAGTTCATTATCTGTACTTGTCTTTTGAATAGGTTTATGAGAGCAGTTTCCCCCCCCCTCCCCCCACACACTTTGTCTTACCAAATATGGATCCAGCATGACTCAGGTTAACTTTAAAGAAATGCTTACAGGTTTTATATATATATATATATATATATATATATATATATATATATATATATATATATATATATATATATATATATATGAAAGAAAGATATGCCAACCAATTGCTCAATTAAGATGGCCAAAAATGTGGCCAAACAGTTTTTTCATTAGTGGGGACCCTAAATAAACTTTTATAATTGACAATTTATTAATGTATTAAGAACCTCATTTGGTGCTTTTACCCTCGTGTGTAGAATGGTAATGGCCAAAATTAATTACGTCCTTTAAGGCTCTCTGATATCACTGCTTGTGTAGACAAGCATAGAGCTACAGTAGTTGTCAGGCACCAAACTAAAAGTTTTTTTTACAGCACTGCACTTTGAATTGTCTTGTTACTGAAAAGTGCTTTATGAATAAACCTGCCTTGCCTTACAGGAAACCTTGAATCTTTGACTTTCTCTAGTGCAAACTCTAAAATGCACAGGTTGCTCCAACTCTTGTTGTGATAGCACAACAGGCATTTTTGGTCTGTTTAGGCATAAGGGCAACTTTCAAGAGAGACACATGTGAAACTCCAAATGTATAGACTGGTCGAACCTGAGCTGACTTATTCTACACTTATTCTTTAAAAACAGGTTTGATTTGTGAAACAAAAGACGCCAAAATAAAAGGGGATTATTAGTGCTATCAAAATATTCATAATTTTACACCAAAGTAGGGGATGGGTATTCAGTTGCACACCGTTGAACTTTGAACCAAATCGGTGCTCTTTATTTTGCTATTTTTTCACTTGCCATTTTTTTAGTCCTATCTATATTTTGTAAATAGCTGGTTTTAAAAATTTGCCAGAAAACACTTTGTACCAGCTATTTCTTTTCCTTTGAGCAATATTTGAGCATGTCATATTAGTCTCCCTGTGAGTCATACCTAATAATATTAAATAGTTTACAACCAAGGTATATGAATTGATATGCAACAGTCAGGTAGATAGGAAGAAATGTTTTTTCTTATGAGTGCAAAATGGAGGAAAGTCAGAGGAAAATAGCAACGCGTGGACCTAAATTGGGATAGGAACAAAATGGATGTCTCTACCAGCTGCAAAACAATAATTCAAATTTGTGGGCCAATGATATTTTTGCTTTCTTGTGAATGCCACAAAGAGACACTAAGAGATATAAAAGTGACTAGTTGCATTTTGATGATATTCCTTTCGTTTTTAAGTTTATATTTAGTTTATAACATGCTTTATACCCAGCAGAGAACTAGAATTTCCACTTGATCTTGATAAAACAAAGGTCTTCAATTAGGTTTACACTCAAATGAAAGACTACATTCTAATTTAGCATGTACGGCGCCTGTGATATTAACTTTACAGTACCTTTTTACGTCGCTGCATAATTTTGTGATTACAGTGTGAAATTTAACAAGTTGCCACGCTAATTGAAACGATCTTCTTCCCAGGGTGCCTATCTAGTAAAAAGTTCCCATCTTTAAGCTGCATCTGTGAACTGTGGTGACTCCTTTACTACTATTTCAGCAACAGCTGCCTATAAACTTCTGGTAAACCTTATAACTGGATCCAGCTGCTTTACCCCATGATGTTTGATATCCCATTTTGTGGTTGATAAAGTTTTATGCCCAGGCCTGAGCAGCGTGTATTCACATTATATTTCTCTATGCACGTTCAGTGTAGTGCAGTTGGAATCCAGAGTTTCTGGGAACCTTGAAAAAGTTGATTTGACGCAAAACCTGAGCTGTCTCTCTGTAAGGACAGTGTCAAGAGACCAGCCAAACAATTTGATCATGGGACGAAATGAGTTGGTGCAGTAGAAGGCCATTTTCCTGAAAAAGGCTATAAACATAGATGGCTTTAAAATAAACTTTTGAAGAAAAATATTGTCACATAGTGCATTCACTGAGAAAACATGATTCTGAATTATCACTGGACTGCCATTACATTCCATTTGTACATACACGTTTCTTGCTTGTTAACCTATCCATTTTCCTTTTCTTGTCTAATCCATTCCTGGAACAGGAACTCAGGAACTGTCCAATTTCGGACTAAGTGTCCAAAGCCTACCCTGCGTTTCCTGTTCTCAGCTGACAGCAGTAGCAACTGGTGTGGTCATTTGCTGCGGCTGTGTTGTGCATTCTTAGATAGTGCTCTGCTTACCTTTGTTGTAACGAGAGGATATCTTAGTTAATGTTGCCTATCATCTCAGACTGATTTGTCAAATCTGGTTGATTTATACCCCCTCTTTGTAGACCATTCTCCTCAATTCAGAGAAATGACGAGAAGTGAAAAAAAAAAAAAAACAGTAGATAAGCAGTCATGGTTCAATGAAACAATAACTACATAGAATTGTCTTCGGGGTTTTGATTTTTATATATTTATTTTTACTGGCTGTTTTGAATTCCCTCTTCTAGTTTTTTTTTTGTCTCTTTGTATGAACCCCCTTTGGTAAAAGGAGTAACGCAATCAATAGCAGCCCTTTTCTTAGCATTTTTTGTGGTGCTAAACCTGACCACCCCTTTTCGTGACGTCGCTGTTGGAATGCCCTGTGCTCCGACCTCAATAACCAAATTAAGGTCTGAGTAATCCAATTATATAAATGAACATTTTTATACTATTGGACTTTTTTCAAATCCACATGGAGTTGGAGTTATGCAACCAGCCAATTTATCAAGTTCTTGATGCTATATGTTTAGAGTAAAGGGATTGCTGTTAGTTATAGATGGTTATTCGGTCAAACCTATAAATGTTGGTAGAAATATGCAAGAAATGTAAAAGTGTAATAAAGGCAACAGACTTGACTTTTGCTCTCACTATCCTCTATTTTGTACCCTGACTAGAATGACTTACAAAGGTAATGGCTTTAAAAACAGTTTCTATGACAGTTATTCAATAATATTCAATACTGTCTGATATTTCATTTGTTTACTCTTTCAATCTCAATCTATGGAATTGTCTTTATCTATAAAGCGCATTTCATACACATCAAGGGCAATTCAAAGTGCTTTACATATGAAGAAGAAGCAAAAACTAAATGTATAGGACAAAAAAATAAAGACAAAGTCCCGAACCAGACAAAATATTGAAAGATAATATTCCATAGCCTTTCAAAAAGTATTGCAAATTAAGTAGTTTAAGGTCAGACAGAAATTATAATTTAAAAATGTAGTGCGAACTTAGGTGTTCTGATCATCTTTTTTTGCAAGTTATAAAAGTGATTAATTTTCTTTTAACAGCGGAAACCCTAAATTATTTGGTAGTGCACTACGGCCGAAAAAAACATCTGAACATATTGATGTGGGTGTTAAAACCAATAATACCCAAACTAGAACATGTTGGTGAAGATTCTCAGTCATCCAGGTCATTATTAATAATAAAGAAATGGGTTAATAAAATAAAACTGGACTTCTCAATCCAAAATTGAGAAAGCTTCCTGGATTGGAAGCAAAACGTCTTCAGCTTCAGAATAGACTAGTTATTTTATTTATTTGTTTACCGTTTTTGGTTCAATTGACCTGAAAACTTAATTTCCCAGTTTCTCTTTAAGGTCATTGCTAATTAGCAAAACTTAAGCTTTGTCCTATTGAGCTGCAGAAAACTCTCTGCCATCCATGGTTTCATAGCTAAAGCAAAGTTAAAATGTGCATCAGTCAACTGGATAAGTGACTTGGCAATGTACAGCTGTGGGTTATCAGCACAAGTATGGAAAATCAATGGCAACTCCTGCTGTCCCCTTTCACAATGCCAAAATGTATAAGTTAAAATGTGCAAAACATGAAACTTTAGCTTTGTGGAACTCCAGATTGCAGTTTATAAAGTTTAAATGCAAAGATGTCCATGCTTATAAGAAAATTCCAAGTCAAATACAGTTTGAACCAGTTAGTTTGTCAAGCAAAATATTGTGGTTGACTGTATTAAAGACTGCGTTTAGGGTCGATAATACAAGTCCCGCTGGTTTTGTTAGATGAGGAGATAAATAAAACCACAGTCATGGGTTAGGTCTGCATTTAGTACAGTCTTTATAGAGAAACATAAAGGAACAAAACAACATCTTAACATTTGCGCATATTGTAATAAATTTGAAATTTGTCAATGCAACACATCAAACTTTACAACCAACAGTTTGTCAATGAAATGGTACATTTGTTTAAAGATATACACCGAAAAGCACAGTGCTGCGACAATGAGACTTGAACCTAAGCACAGGAGTGTATTGCAGACAAGAGTGTTTCATCTATGCTAATTGACTCTAGCTGTGAAGGGGAAAACAAAAAAAAGTGTTTTTTAGAAGTTAAATAGTGAAGCTATTTACAGGCTTTATTGCAAGTATTGCCCATTTTTGAACCAGAAATGTCCTCTTAAACAGGAAATGTTATTTTTCTCCACTCTATAAATGCGTCTTCTAAAATTACTCTTTCAATTTTACACAGCTAATCTAACATTTATTTGTACCACACTCAGACACTAAGTACTTTTCTGCATCCATTCCATTATAATGCTACCCCTGGAGATTTAATGTACAGAGGGATTGTATTAAGCACAATACAGTCTTTAGCAGAGGAGGGAAACAGTGTGAACACTGGAAAATGCTAGCACTACGTTACTGCTCTGGCAAACCGGGCTTTTAGATTATCTTCTGTCAGGTCATTCTAACTGAATGATCAAAATGTGTCATATTTTAGAATTTAACAACCTTAATTCGCTCCCATATCTTGATTGTGTGGTGCAATTTCAAAAAGGAAAGTATTTCAGTTGGCTTGACGAAAAGAAGTGTGAAAGATCTTGTGTTTTAGTGCCAAACTAATTAGAAGTTTAGTCACGCACTCGGCTGCATTCCTCATACATCTCCCAAACAACATTTGCTATAGCTTTCAGTTTTTAGAAGCTCCGGTTGTCGGCTACACTCCATCTTTCTCCTCTTTTTTTTTTTTTTAGCAAACTGACAGTTGCCCTGGTTTCACAGACGTTCAAACAGCGTCTGCTCGTCTCCATTTAAACCCATATGGGATTAAAGTAAAGGCGATTCTCTCCTCTGACTGTTCCTCTAATCTCCTTAACAATGTGTTGCTGCTCTTTCTCTGTGGCTGCTGAAATTCGACCAAATTTGATGACTCAACCTCCCAACTGTATCACTGTTTATAGCGTTGAGTGCGTAGTTGCTCACTGTGGCGAGGCTTTGAATTGGGAGGAATTTAGGAGATGTGCACCCCACCAGGCTTTGCAAAGTACAGTGTAATGGAACGCTGTGACATTTGATAAACACCAAATTCACTCAATCTTAAGAGCTTTAACCAAGAGTCCATTTATTTGCGTTGACATGGTCATTCTGAGATGCACTTCTAGAGTCCATTTCACACAGACTGGCACACCTGTCTAAACCAGTATTATTGGAGCATAGGAGAGAGGGATCTTTTGCGGTCTCTGTCGCTTCATGCTTGATCAGTATGAGGGATTGCTGCAAAGCCATGGACAATGCAGACGACTCTCCCTGTGGCTCTACCCTTCTCCAGGAGTGAATGCTGCTTGTAAGGACTTTAATGCAATCAACTGGTTCCCTTATATAGGAAATTTTTGACCAATCTGTTTAATATGATTGAATTTGACTTTGTAAAGTGCCTCGAGATGACATGTTTCATGAATTGGCGCTATATAAATAAAATTGAATTGAAAAAATGGAATTTCTCTAAATGCACCCAGTTCTGTTCATCTTATTGCAAATGTTTTTTATATGTTAAGGGTCTTTCAAGACTTGATTTTGAGTTGAGTTTTCTTTATTTTTTTAGCCTTATCTTGCTCAAAGAGCAAATAAAGATCCATTTTTAGTTTTCATAGAGAGTCCATCAGATTTTAATTTTAAAGGACTTTGTATTTTGATGAGTAGAGATGTCATGCACTCTAGGTTCCCAAGGACTTTCTTCAAAGGTCCGTGTGAACCTTGTTTGAGGGATTTTTTAGCACTGGACCTTTAGCAGAAAAAGGCTAAAAAATATGATCAAATGAACCCAAACCAAGGTTCAAACTGCTAAATAGTCCAAAATCCAACTCTTTCCCCGTATGTTACAAAGTCCAATCTTTACGTCAGGCCAAAAAAAAAAAAACAAACAAAAAAAAACAATTCTATATTAGACTGTAAACTATGGATGTCCTAAATAAAAAGTATATTTTAATTAGTGACAACTAGATACAAATTATGTCTTCAGTTCTTAACCGTGAGGCTTGCTGCTGCTAATAAAATAAAGACTTTCTGCACTCTAATGGTTCGGTTTTCCCTAAAATCTTCAGTTGGAAATTATTAGGGTTAATATTTATCAGAGGCTTCATTAAATGCGAAGGGCAACCCCCATTACACCCTTATATATTATGTTAATTATGAAACAATAATTGTATCCAAAGCACAAATAAATCCCTATAGAGCATAAGAAATGTTAGGCAAATTTGGTTGTAGTTCAACACATTTGAAAACATCTCGAAAAGGTAAGGAAAGAAATTACATTCTACCTTAATGTAAGACAGCAAAGAAAGCATTAAAGGTGAGGAAGTCTGCCCCGAGGGGTGTCCCATTTTAAATGGGCTCTTTACATTGCAATAGTTCGAGCTAACCAACCGTGCCGTCTAGTTGGGTATTTGATCACTGGCTAACCATTCTGCCTTCATCATGAAATGGTATCTTTCCATCTTTCCTTGATGGGAAAATTAGCAGAAGCTGGGCAGTCAACTTAAAGAAAATTAATAGGTTTTAATCAGATCAAGAACAATTGGCTTAATTTCCTTTGGAGCCAAGTTGATACCAGAGATTTCTTATGGGGCCGAACGCCAATTCGTAGACTAATTTTATGCTCTGTAGACCAAAGGGTCAAGTTAATGATCTCCCTGCTATTATTAGTAGAAAGCATGCTCAAATGATTCCTTAAAGCTACACCCTCCAAATGAATTTAGTCAACACTGAACCATGCTCAAAACCACTCTACACTAGTTCAGAAAAAAAAAGTTTAGGAAAACTTAATATTTACACAATTATTCATATTTCACACAATATTGGTATACTTTGCAGGTGGTGGTAGTAGTGAAATTTGTGTCTGGTTCACAGCTTTTTGGGTCAGGCTAAATCAAAGAAGTAGTTCAATGTTTTTAAAGAATAACCCTCACTTTTAATCTTTTCTGGTTCAACATGTTAAATACTCAGGTAGGTCAGGTCTGAGCTGAACATTTCTATACTGAACACAATCTTTAAAAAAAAAATTAAACATTAAGAAGATCATTTTTTAGTTGTTTTTGGAATATTGGGACTATTAAGACTTAGAGAACTATGAAAGTGCAATGCATAGACTGGTCAAACATGGACTTCATTTGTTGAGATGTGTTGTTGAAGTTCATGGTTAAGTTACACACTAAAAAGTAGACTTTTCTTTTCCTTTTTGCAAAAACTTGCCTACCCTTGCCTCTTGGCCACCATGTCCTTGTGCAACCACGCACAAAAAATAAGAAATATAATAAAAGGTTATGAAATAAGACCTTTATTCGGATGCTGAAGACGTTTTTCCTCCCATTCAGGAATACAATCCCAATTGTTTTATTTTTTTTTAACCTTTTATTGGATTGATCATGACCTGGATGTTATTAGGTAAAATTAGGTAAAATCAGTCGAGTTGTTAATGAGTCCTCTTCTAACAGTTCTTTACTGATGGTTTCCAGTTCTTCTGATGTTGTCAGTATCTTGTCCCAGATCTTTGATGAAAACTCTTGAGCTCTGGAGGTTTATGACAACAGATGTTGAAATGGAAGTGATTTGTTGGAAACATAGATGACTGTCATACTAACCATCTTTGATTGAGTGGCCTTCCTGAAATAAAACCTCAAGTATAATTAAATGCCAATTCATTTGCCGGTTTATTGGTTTTGAGGCTTTATTTATATATAGTTACTTAATAGAATCCTTTTTAGATTTTTTTTTGATGGATGGACAACTACAAAATGCAGCAAATGCATCATACCCATCTTTCTGGCTTTGTCCCCCAATTTATAGCATTCTCCATGGCAGTGGCACTTCATGTGGTTATTCTCCTTTGGTAATTGGCTGTGTTGAGAGCCACTGTGCCTTCACTTGTCTACAGGCCAAATGGCCATGTTTTGATTTTTGCAGAGGGATGTTATTAGCCTTTCATTTATGAGATGTAAGTTTGGAAGGAGGAGGTTTATCACAACAGCCACAGTCTAATTTCCATTCGGGATTAGTAAATTATCTTTTTGATTCATTTCACCTAACAATTTGACACTGGACTCACCGCTGGAAGGTGAAAGAAATCTCGGCAGGGTGCCTTTGCAATTTCACTTATAAGCAATTTCGGAAACCACTTGTGAGGTCTTTGAAACCTACATGTCCTTGCTGATTTTATTTTAACCACTTCATCACTGGCTAACAGGGTATAAATACATATCGGTTTCAAATGATCTGCTCTCCTTCACCATCATCTACCTTTGTTACACTTTGTTTTGAACAAAAACAAGCTTTTTAGCTAACTACATGCATGCCCGTTAGCATTGGCTGAATACCAAATTCTATCAGTAATGACCATCATTTCAACATTTTTTTTCCTAGACCTTTGAGGGAGAACTGGTTTCTTTTGCCATTTGCGTTCTATGACCCAATCTATCTCTTCAATAACTATAGTTAGGGTGGCTGCTTATTCGGATAGTTCTTGGAATGTTGCATGCACATGAGACTTTTTCTCCGTACAAGAGTCTCAGTTTTAATTGCCTGACTTTGATTGTAAAGCTTCATTGCTGTATTTTTGGATTAAAGTGCCTAATTGTGATGCAAAAGGTGCATTAACTGCTGTCACAAAGGGGTTCTGAACTTGGATATTTCAAAATTCCCTCCAGCTGCAATATGATGAATCCTGTTTATACATAAACACTTCAGAATATATTGCTGACAACAAAGGACCTCGGAAAAAAGTGCCGGCCCTGAGAAGTAAGCAGCATTTCTGTATTTTCTATTTTCTTTTTTTCAAAATATTTTACCTTTGTGGATAAAGGAGCAAGCACTGTTGCCTAACTGCTGTGTTTCAAAAAGGCTTTTTAGCTCCTTTAGTGACCTTCATTAAAGAGATTTTCTATGTTTGTTTCAGATGCAGTGCTGCCTAAGAGCTTCGATATTAGACAATGTACAATCTTTCAGAGTAGCTCCCTGTGGATAAAGCTCATTTTCCATTGCTGATTTAACCTCAATGAACTATTTGGCCTTAGTGTTGAACACAGTGGCAACAACAAGGTCTCCTTTGCAACATTATGAAAAGACATAACCTCTCTGAGAGGGCTTTTTGATAACACTTACTCACCTGTTGCCATTAAGACTAATTATGTAAGTGGAACATGTTCCATTTGGATGTGTTCTTTGAATCTATATTAATTTGTCTCTGCTAATGCTATTTCCTTGTATTATTTTTTTGTCCAGTCATTCTAAAATTGCCCTTTCCTTTAGCTTCAACATCTATTTTTCAATCAGAATAAACATTTCAAAAGGACCTGCAGACTCTAATGTGTTCAAAATTATACAATAGTTAAACCCAATCTCACTTCTTTGGGATGTGTGAGGGTTTAAGGATTTGAAATTAACCAGCAGTAAATACCTTTTGTTTGTGCCACTTTAAAACATTTTATTTAATTTTAATCGTTATTATCACAATAAACGATAGAAATGTGGATTGTATAGCTATAGTTTTTGTATAGCTATAAAAATAATAATAATAAATTAGTGTTGTTGTTGTTGTTGTTGTTGTCAACACTAATAATAGTGCTAATAATAATAATAATAACCACAACAACACCAATAATTATAATAATAAATACCAATATATGATGTTTTAGCTGCATTAAACTTATAATATTGTTTTTCATTTCAGTTGATAGCATTTTATAGTGAGACATCCCTGTTTTGCTACAAGGGCAGTACTTTACGTGAGCATGTATCGCATACCATTGCAAATCGGCTCACTGGTACGCAGTATCGGTTCTTTTAAATTTTACCCCTCGGCATACCGGGACTGTTTTCCAAACATACGACACGTCCTGGGACTTCTACCCTCATCCACACCTCTCTTACCTCTCCACAGTTTACAGCTTATATGTCAATTTAAAAAAAAATATCACTTCAAAATAAACCCACTGTTTTAACGCACAACATTTGCCGTACATCGAAAGGGTAGGCGTTTCAGATGAGAGACGAAAAGCGAAGGAAGAGGGTCACGGCTGTGATGTTGACCTGACTCTAATAGGTGTCTAAGAGGACACAAAGGGGAGCAGAGTGCAATGATAACAGCAGCACTCGGAACAGTCCACAGAACAAGAAGACGGAGGTCGGACTCCTGAGCTAGCATCAGCGCATCCAACGGCGAACCTGAGGCTAGCCATCTGAGTGCAAATGTAACAAAGTAACAAAGACAACACATTTTAAGAGCAATTCAAATGAGGGAACAAATAAAGCACAATGAATATAATGAAACAATGGGGAGTGTAATACAGAACTAAGACTCATTCTATAAGACGCATGTCATGTGCCGTTTTCACATCTTGTATTTGTTTGTTGCAAACGCCTAAAAACTTGATAACGGTTTGAATTTAAAGAAGAAACTGACCCATATTATCATGACAAGTTTGGTTTTCCTGAGGAATATTCATTTGGAGGAGCTCAGCAAAACCAAAACTCCTTCTCAAAGTTCTGCAGACTTTGAGAATTATTGTCGATGAACAGACTTTAACACTGCGGTTCAGAGTAAATCATTTCTTCTGCAGCGGGCTGAACATTGGATCATTTCTCATGTCTTCGTTGCTTTAGCATATATCATTTGCCGATTTTCATTTGTTCAAAGACGTTTAGTGTTGCTTCATTAGTGCATAACTGCATGCTAAATGATGCTTTGCTGGTTTTTTTTGTCCACAATAGTAAAAAAAAAAAAAATGACTGATTCTCTCCCTGTCAGCCGCTACTGAGGGGCGCCCACAGCTGCTCTGAGCACGTTAAGCAGTTAAGCAGGAGACCTGGACAGGAGGGGGCCAGAGTGGAGCCGTCTCCCTGACCTTTTAAGAGATGAAACAGGAAACAAAATAATGTTTTCTATTTCGCAGTGCAGATGTGGTCCAAAAAGTACAGAAGCATTTGCGTTAATAATGCATTTACAAAATATATATATATATATATATATATATATATATATATATATATATATATATATATATATATATATATATATATATAAATAATAATTGATGGCTGTAAAAGGAAATTACATTAATGCATATTTAAAGGTTCACTTTGACAAGTTTTTTTTTCCAACGTTCGCGTTACCGACCCGTTTTCGATTCATCAACTCATGACTTTGTTAAAAGTATCACCGGTAGTGTATCTCTTTTAACTCCCTTAATCACATACTGGGTTCATGGAGAGGGGAACCACGGCAGAGACTGGAGAGATTGCCATCTTTTTCTTGAGCAAATGTTTTTGTATTGCTTATATCTAATAACATGCTTTCCATATTTTTTATATATTAAATATGTCGCTAGGATTACTATTATTATGACTTTTCACAAACCCATTTTTTTTTGGGTGCCTCCCCTGGCACTTGGTGCCCTACACACAGCACACGATGTGCTGGGCAGAGCACAAGCACTGGATGAGATCATTTTGCTAAAATGGCATGGGTTTGTTGGGGCCATGCCTAGTCTTGGGAAGAACTTTATTTTAAAGAAGGATACTATAACAGTAATATGTTTACTGAAACTCACTTTCTTTTTTTATTAAATCATGTAGTTTGCATCTTTACTTTTTCAATGTTATTTTTCATGTACATGTTAACGCCATGAGGCTTAAAGTGAATAAAAGCAGCGTCATGACACTGAATTTGGCTCATGTGTTTAATTAAGAACTGTCTTTGTTCTTTTTAATTTCAATAAAACCAGTAATCTATAGATAAATAGATATATCTAAAACAGTATTCATGTCTCTGTTTCATATTGGCACTATTATTTTTTTTCCCCCACATAAAGCACTGCACAAGGTTATCACACTAGAAGAATCTCAAAACAGCCTGTGCCTAAAGACCGAATATTTCAAAGCAGTTGTCACTTTCTCTGATTGAGCTGCTGGCCTGCATGTATTTTCAGCTAAAACATGGTGCTCTGAGCTGTGTTGAATGTTTGAGTTAAATAATTCACAGCTCTCAGAAATTTAATCTCAGTTTTGCCTCCTTGCCTTTTAGCAATTTAAGAAGGACATGATTGCAAGGTGGCTAAACTTTACTATGCGGCCACTCGCTGCCTTTTGCATTAAAATTCTTGGGAGACAACGTTTTTTTGTCAGCTTAACCTTGTGTTTACTTACATAAAGCATCATCAATTTGAATAAAAAGCTAAACATCCCCACACTAAACATTTCAGGTCAATTATCTCAGACAAGTTATCTCTTCCACGGGGACGTATTTGTCATTCTTGTATTAAAAACCCAACCTTTGACATTTATTAACTCAAAAGAGCAATTTTTCTTTCCTGTGAGAAGGCTATAAAAGCTGTGCATTCTGGAGTTTGTTACTGCAATACAAATAATGCCCTTGCAGGTCACATTTTAATCCTTTAGATACAGGCTTGCACTCATATCTGAGGGATTAGTATTCTCAAAGCTGTGGGTCTCAACATTGCAGACAGAAATAAAATGTGTCGTCTTGCTCTAAATGTCTTCTTCTTTTGGCAGGTATTGCCAGTGTGATTTGTTTTCCTACAGCTATTTTGTTCGGTATGTTTTCATACTAAAGCCAACGCTGCAGATGCTCACCTGAAACACAACTCGGGCTTGATTTAAGATGTCAAAATAAAGTAATTTTGTTAAACCTGTACACCACCCCAGCCTGACAGTGTTTCAGAGCGAGATATTTTTGGGTATGCATTTGCCGAGCAGCCTGACATATTGAGGATAACGCACATCTAACGCAACAAGAAAGTCGTGATGAGATAAATGGGAAAAAAAACAAAACAATATCACCACACACTTAAGTGCTTATGCATCCCAGGCAAACCAGAAAACTTTTTTTACTCTCAAAACTTGCAAGCAGGGGTTGGTCATATTTGCCTCAAATCAGTTACTTTCTATAGCTCAGGATTAATTACATTCGCTTGCTGTGCTTTCTACTTTGCAAGATTGCAAACAATTGGCTCACAGACCTTAAACCAAGTAACAAAAAATAGTTTGATCAAAATAAGAAGGATGAAATAAACAGACCTGGACTAATGAAGTAATGTTTGTTTTTAGAACATTCACCTTAATACTCCACCCAAAAAGTAGGGGTAGGCACTAATAAATTAACTCTTGGGGAAAGAATGACAGCAGAACCTTACAGAAGTCTTACATAAAGTCACATGAACAGATTTTATAGCAGACCCAGTGGTCCACTTGTGTCATTTATGCTGAGAGACTTTCACAAGTCGTATTTCAAAGTTCAAGTCTAATCTCAAGTCTGACTTAAAGGCACATAGCTACATTCATTTTAAAATGTAAATGTCAGTAGCTCACTCTAGTTGCATACAAAGGTTATATGAAAATGATCATGTACTTCTTGTGTATTAGTTGTTCTTTTGGTGTTTTTAATGCTTTGTTTTTGCTCCATTTCTTAGTAAATAAAGCCTTTTGTCATTATTTTTAATAGCAGAGGAACACTGCGCTTGTGCAGCAGGGGGAAAACAAGGACGCGGTTAACGGCAATTAGCATCTCCTAGTAAAACAATGAATATTGGTCCAAGATCCAGTGGAAAAAATTATAATAATATGATTCCTGGAGTAAAAACACTGAAATACGGCTGGGAATACAGTATGAATGTTGGTGCTCACTGAAGCAGATGCCAAACCTGTCGATTGCTCAGATGTGACCGCAGAGTTGATCGACGTGAGCAATTGCTCTGATATGAGACTCCTAAAGTTGCTGTAGATGGGTGTATTTAAGGATTGGTCTTCCAACACGCTGAGCTACCGCTTTATTGCGAGGCATTGCAGAGGGTCTGCTTCGGTCCAGTATTATTTTCCAGAGATTTATTATTTATGCAAACTGGCATTATGATAGTTCTGCGATGCTGTCGGTAGATGGCGCCACATCTGCTTACATCTGTTCATCGCGCCCAGCGCTGGATTCTGTCTAGCCTCAAAAAGGACCATGAAAACACCATCAAGATTGAGGCTTGGTGTATATAGCTTTATTTTATCATGGTGAAATGGTTTTTGGTCTTTTTTATAAGGATATAACATGGCTACATACCCTTTAAACATCCTTACATCAGATGCACGTTCTGCCTAAAACATCAACTTACAGTAGGTTATGAATTTACTTTACATACCCAAACAGACCAGAGTTCTGCACTGGTCCAAAAATTTGAATAACAGAAAGACCAACACACACATACAAGAAATAAAAATAAAAGGGAAAAAAACCAGTAAGTAAAAGAAAGTTAAAGACCAGAAATAGAAAACGGCCTAGTATTTATGCTTAACTAGAACTAAAAGACAAGTTAAAAAGATAAGATTGTTTTTAGAAGACACAAAAGTTAATTCATGGTATGTTGTCTTTACAGAAAAAAAGGAAGGTTTTTCCAGAGTTTTGGAACAATAACAGAACAAGCTGCCTCTCATCGGGTCTCAAGACAAGTCCTTTGAACATGAACAGGCTTATGTAAAAGCTTTGTTTTGATAACTACGTGCCTGACCTTATCAGACATTTAAAAATCAAAAAGAAGCAAAGGAAAAGGAAGACGGGCAGCACTGTTTTGGACCAGCTGCAAGAGACGTGGGAGAGAGCTGTTAAAGAGGTGACAAAAGCATATTTCATCCTTTCGAGGCCAGTGTTAGGTAACTGGGTTTGAATTTGCTTATTAACCTCAGTTAAGAAAAGAAAGACTGGATTATTTTTAAAACTGTTATCAAAAAATAGAAGTCCAATTCAAAACAATCAACGGAAAAATAGGACTGCTGCATTCTGATTGCAAGTCAGTTGTCCCCAAAACAATTGCTTGTGGAGTTTATCTCCACCCAAGCTTTAATTTAATTTAAACAGCCAACCAGATTCTGCACCAATTTCCTTCCGCCTGCTCTCACAAGAAGAAAAAGTTCAAGATCATAAAAATATGTTCCATATTATCTGAAAATTGACCCCAAAGGAAGAACGTACAGTGAAAAAAATATAGAACCTTATGTAGAGCCTTGAGGTACCCCGCAATTCAAAGTGGACTCAGGGGAAGAAAACTCACTCAACACGAGAGAAAAACTTCTGCCAGACAGGTAAAACAAATAAATCACTGTCCCCTTAGTGATAAACAGATTGATCCAGGTGCAATTATACAAAATCATGGTCAACCATGTCAAAAGTACAACTCAAATCAAGCAAGATTAAAGCAGCAGAATTTCCTGAGTCCGCAGTTAAAAGCAGATAAATAAAACCTCTAAGAATTGTTTCTGTGCTCTTAAAACCAGACGATGTGTTCAGCAATCCCATGTTGCTGTAGATGATGATGATGTAGGAAATAACTCACCTCTACAATTTTGGAAAGAAAGGCAACTCTGAAATATACTCAAAGTTTAACAGATCATTATCTAAGGCACTCTTTAGGAAGAGGTCGGACCACGGCATGTTCAGGAGCTGCTGGGACCCATCCTAAGGACAAAGAGGTGTTGGTTAAATCAACCATGTAAGGACCTACGGGACTAAGGACCACCTATGGAAGTCTTGGTGGAAATTCTGTTGCCTGCACAAAATAAAGACTTTAGCTGCCTGACTGTTTCCGACAACTGGGAGATAGACTAGCATACAGGCTAGTCTAAAACGGCTCAAGATATGGAATATGGCGTGATCAGGGGTGGAATAAGAAGGTGAGGAGCTGACATCACCTACATTATTCCTAGAAAACTCAAAGTGAATCAGAAGGAACAAGGTAAAATAAAAAAAAGTGATTAAAATAAACTCAAAAGTCATCACAATCCCAGACAAAAAGGCTGCAAAGTCCTGAAGCAAGTTGCAGTTTCGTGGCTGTGTGGCGATCGCTATACAAAGCACTGGGAATACACCTTTCACCTCAAGGCTGGGAAAGAAGTCAGCTGGTAGCTGCCAACACAGGAATCTGGATTGAAACACCAGAGCAACTCTGGTTTTCGTGTAGTCCAAGGAGACCTGATGAAACCCGGGACACTTGCTCTGCATAGAGATTACAGGTAAGCCAGTAAATCAGAAAGAAATGGTAGTGGGTTTGAGGGGGTAACATATTTCTACTTCAAAATAGATTTACCAGAATGTCCAGGATGGAGGAAAATCTTGAACATCATAAACCAGAAACTTCATGCAGGAAGATGACGTAAAAGAAAAGCTATCAAAATGAGGACCAAGCCTGACAGATGGCAAGCTGTACATATTAGTGCTATCTTGCCACTTCATTTGCCAACAGTCATAGTCCTTAAGCCTGATTTCAACATCTAGAATATTTTGCTGAGAATGTAAATTATGTGTACCTGTTAACCGCTGCCCATAATTTGGAAAACATTAAAATATAATATTATCCCACTAACAACAAATGGAAGCATTTATGTTCAATGAGAATTGTGGAAATGGGTTAATACCTCTTAATGTCAAATTTCTTATCGAATCAAATAGAGAGCACTTTTACACAAAGTACTATTAAATATCTTCGTATACTTAACATCTGTTGCTCAGCAAGTTCAAATTACCCCTCCTTAAATGTACATTATAGCACATTACACAGGGATTACAGGCTTTTTTTTTTGTATGAGTCAGTAGATTGTAGGCAGATCATCTTAAAATATCTGCATTTCATAGTTATCAGTCTAAATGACATGTTCCTAGGGAATCAATGAATACAGAATAAAGAGCAAAGAGAAATGTATCGAGTGAATGAGAAAGAATACTGCCTTTTAGAGCACAAAAAATAAAAAAAAAGGGGAACACGGTCAGAAAAGCTTTTGTTTTGAGAAACTGTCGGCATCTTTATAAATGCACAAGTTAAAAATATAGGAGACAGGCGCATTTTGTCTTGTTTGTTTTGAAATAGTTATGTCACTATAATGATGCCGCGACAAACATTGACATATTGCTCTGAACAATTGATAGCCAGAAATCAGTGAATGTTCTAAAAGAATAAATAAAAAGCATCTGTTAACATGTTTCTTGAATTAAAAAAAAACAAGACGTTGGTCTTTGTAGCAAGCTCTTAGTGTCACATACTCTTGACAATCATAAGGGAGAACCCATACGTACTGTGCTTAACATTGCTGTGACGGTCATTTATAAACAGTACAATATGTCGGGGGGGGGGGGGGGGAATTAGGTCATTTAATTAAATGGTAATGGTGCAATAATTTGCAACATTAGATTGTTTCTGAAACACGAGAACTTAAGCGTTAAGTCTGAGTTAAGTCCCAAGTCTTTAGAGCAAGAATCTAAGCAATGTCTTCGTTTGGGCGACTAAAATGCGAGTCTTGTCCAAGTCCCAGATCCAAGCCCCCGATCACTCGGGTAATCTTGATATTCCAAGCCTGTGTCTTCACCGCAAAAAAGCATTCACATACTGGAGCACTGACATCAAAAGGGAGCTTTACTTCAACTCTTGGACTTAAAGTAGTGGCAGGTATTTGGGACCATGTCATGCAGTTTCATGGTTCTAAGCCTTTGGCACAAACGGTTTCCTGGGAATAATTAGAGAGAAACCCCCCCCCCCCCCACCCAAACAAAAGCAATGGAGCTTCTACAGCTGCACTTCCCTGGATCCCTAATTAAAAAAAAAAAAAAAAAAAAAAAAAGATTCACTCCTTAACCAAGACATAGGCTGCTTGACATTTTTCCCTTAAACTTGCCTCATGAGTTAAATGACTGTTCTCTCATCTCAGACATTTATGGTAATGCCTGCAAATGTTAAGATGTGAACTATAGTCTCTGGAGAGAGAAATCAGCATTTCTTTTTATATCCGCCAAACTATACAGTCATCCTCTATTTTTTAGCCTGTGTTACTGCTAGATAACAGTTGAAGAAGACTTGAATTTAAACATTGAATAAAATATTTTTAGGACAACATCGGTGTGTTTAGGTACAATGTAAGCTTAAAATGTCAGCAGTGAGGAATTCATCACAACCAACGACGCCTTAGTAATGATGCCTGGTGTTACAGAGTTAAGTGGCTACGCATATGTTTGGCGTCTTGTACCAAGGGAACATATTTCAGCTGGTTGATTACTGTTTTGATTTTGGAGTCCCATCGTATTTGGCTCTCGAGCATCTATTTCTAGCTGAGAAATATTGATTGTTTACGAAAACATGCAGTTGCAAGAAGCGGCACCTCTTGAATCCTTAATTAGACATAGAAACCTGGATACTCGAGGAATGCTTTAGCCCTTTGAAGTCAAACCGCTTTGGGATGGCAAGAGAGAAAAAAAAAAAAAAAAACATGAAAAAAAATGGAGTACTTCTCAAAGGAATATAATGCTTCAAGAGCACACATTCTCCCTACCCTCCCATGTTCGTTTGAGCCATGGGGGACTCACTTAATATGTAATTATTACAACCAGAAGCTGTGCAACACCGTGTGAAAGGTAAGCTTTCCAAAAATTCCTTGCGAGAGAACGTCTTATTTTTAGTCTTTAAAAAAACGACTTGTCTTTGATGATGGGAACGTTGCCATCTCTGCTCCAGGTGTCCTGTTTTAGAACCTACCCATCAATTAAGAAGAAAGGCATGAAAGTTTGTCACAAGGCGAAGTCAGTTGGGGTTGTATGTTTAAGGCCCTGAACAGTGATACGGTGATCACGCATCGCTGTGTGAGCAGCTATCAGGTTCTGCTACAAAATCAAATCAGCATCTCCATAAAATGTATTAGTCTGATATATTTTACCTTTCTAAGAAACTTAATTTTGGAGCCATTTTACAATGATAGAAATTAGCTTTTGTAGTTTAGCCAAGTAGTTCAGGCAAGCTTTTAGCTGCCTGCACTTATTGTTCAGGCAGCTAAAACTTTATTTATTTTTCATTAGAAATATAGCCAAGGTGCTGATCATAAGCTTAATAAAACCCCAGTTCAAAACTGTTGGCCCAAAGTTGATGGAATTTGAGCAAAATAATATAGTTTGCTTTAGAGCTCATCACATATTAAAACCTGTATTGTAACCTAGAGGCCAGATTCATTGTTAGTCTGAGAGGGAATTTTGAAAATCCGACCTTCTCTTCTGGTGTCCAAAGGGATTCATCCTTGGTTTTGAGATCTTGTTTCTTGTCTTCACTAAGGTACAGTTTTACACCACCACCACCACCACCACTCAGGCCTACCTTTCTCCAACACTCTGTTGCGTGTCAATGTATGCCTCGGAGACGGTCGGATGTCTCTCTCTCGTATTCCATGTCAAGGCGGGGTTGTTTTGCCAAGAAGTTCTCGACTTTTGAAGGTTTTCAGCCTCACCCTCTGCAAGTATATACACACACAGTGCTGTGACACAGTGTTTCCACTCTCACACATTCATTGCATTTACTTTTTTGTCACACTTAAATGCCTCAATAAAACAAATGTAAATTATATATATATATATATATATATATCTCAAGCTGCCCCCCATGTGAAAATAGAACCCACTGTGTGAATTGTGAATTTTCAATTTACCTAAAATAACTCAAACTATATGAAATAGGTTGATATACCTTAAAATACATCCCTAGAGACCCTTATCTGGAGAACTTAAAGAATAGATTAGAAACAATCAGTGACTTCTATCAGTCTGGAAAGGGTTATAAACACATTTCAGAGGCTTTGTTATTCCAGTGAACCTCAGTCAGACCAATGGTTCTCCAATGGAGAAAACATAATAGTTGTAATCCTTACCAGGAATGACCAACCTACCAACATTATAACAAGAGCATACCAAAGACTCTGCCACAATCTCACAAAATAACTCAGAACAACATTTAAAGAGCTGCAGGCCTCGCTTGGCTCTGTTAAACTTAATTTAAACATTATGTCTTCTTTGTGTCTCTGTCTTCTGTGTGAATCAGTAGGAATTCTGAGCAGGTGTCTCACCAAAATGTCATTATGGTTACATAACGACAAAGGTTATTGATTCTTCTAAACGATAGAAAAGAGACAGGGAGAAAATGCTGTCTAATGGAGGAGATTTTTTCAAGCCCAAAACCACTGCTGACCCAAAGAACATCCAGACCCATCACACATTTGCTAAAAACAATCATTAACGATGCAAACATATTTTTTGTACCGACAAGACAAAATGGCATCTTTTTGAAAGGAGTCCCATGACGTGGGGTAAACCGAACAAACGATTTCAGGAAAAAAAATATCTTAATGGAGACAATAAAAAAAAAAAAAAGATGTTGATGCTGTTATACCCTGAGTCTGCGTTGATGCTTAAGGACCTTCAGAAAGTTCTTGGTGAATCCATGCATTCTGCTGTCTAGCAGTAAGCCTTGAAGGGAACGGTCCAACCATCAGTTCATTATGTAAGTATTGTGCTGAATGGCTTAAATGAGGGTCCTTGAGCAGAAAAGTGAAAGTCCGGATATGTATCCAAGTTGTGACGTCACCTTAAACAGACCGCTCATTCTCGAAAAAACATCCAATGCAGCTGGATCAAAAACAAGAATTCCTTCAAAGCGATGTGGCAGACTCATCACCAGTATCTGCTAAGGGTAGCGCCACCGGTTACTGGGTTAAGGGTGCACTTACTTTTTCCACATAGGTCTATGTTGATTTAGACAGTTTTTTTTTTTCTTTTAAAAAAAAAAGGAAAACTATATTTTGCATTTACCCACGAAACCTGGGTCCAGTTTCCAGGTCCAGAAAGCAAAGAGAGAAAGTATTTTATTTATTTTTTTCAATTGGAGGTCAACGATTTTTCACAGCACTATAATTATGATATATAAATCTTCTGACATTATGGATTCTAAGAGAGCCCATCAGTTGCTATAGTTACCATATCACGCATACCTCCTCATCAATGCATGTTACATGGAAATCAAGCAAAGCAATTTGGAGACACAACCCTATCTACATAAAGAATGCTTCGCCCGAGAGTTTGAAGTGCTAATGAACGCGAGCAAGAAATCATTTTATTTTGCATTACCGGGCAACCGGAACCCCGTTCTAATTTGCCCCATGCTATTTTGAAATGCCAGGGCATGGAGCAAAATTTGAAATCGTTATTAGATTATTTAAATCTCGGTGTCCTGGCAGGTCCTGACAGCCGTCGTTCTCCTGGCTCACACCTTGGAATTCGAGTTTGGAAGTTGCACTCATTTCCAACCCAGTTGCATCATTTTTCTGTCCAAAAAAAAAAAAAAAAAAAAAAAAAAAAAGGCAGTAAAAGAAATAAATGAACAAGTTACTTCAGGGTTCATTCCATAAATCAGGTGTAGTGAAAGTAGAAGACGGGTGAGTTTTGTGGTTTTTGTGTGATAAAATGTAGGTGGCGTGCTGCTAAAAAAGAAATAAAAATAGGGATGCAGCGAGGAAAGTATAAAGGATTTCTAATTGAGGCCTTTGTGTCACACAAAATGAAAATGATGATGAACAAAGAGATAATTACGAGCCTACAGTTTCCTCAGTAATTGTAGAGTGAATCTTTTGAGCTCAGTGCTCGGATGAACATTTACTAATTAGCGAACCCCTCTAAATAACTGGTCTGCTGAAGATAGAACGTCTTAAACAGTGAATGTAAGACAACACATTTTCACTGTGGTATCTGTTATCAACAATGGGAATTCTGGTGAACTTATGAGATAGAGAGAACCTGTATTATTGTTTATAATTCATCTCTTTCCAATTAATTAGACAGCCTAAAACCATCAACTCTAGTCGCTTTTTGTTCAAATGCAGGCCGTTTGTGAACACGAAGCTAAATTCCTGCCTAGAGATCTAAACTCTTGGACTAGGCTGCTCAGGCACACAAACATCGCATTTCTGGCTGCAAGCTTAGGGTTGTTGGTAAATTAACATCTTAGGGTCTTTTTCAGCCCCTAAAGTGTTTTCTTGCAGTGTTGGCTGCTTTGTATTTAGCTCAGCCTACAGGGGTTGGACAATGAAACTGAAACACCTGGTTTTAGAACACAATCATTTATTAGTATGGTGTAGGGCCTCCTTTTGCGGCCAATACAGCGTCAATTCATCTTGGGAATGACGTATACAAGTCCTGCACAGTGGTCAGGCACAGTGGTCAGAGGGATTTTAAGCCATTCTTTTTGCAGGATAGTGGCCAGGTCACAACGTGGAAATGTTTCCTGACTCGCTCCTCCAAAACACCCCAAAGTTGCTCAATAATATTTAGATCTGGTGACTGTGCAGGCCATGGCAGATGTTCAACTTCACTTTCATGTTCATCAAACCAATCTTTCACCAGTCTTGCTGTGTGTATTGGTGCATTGTCATCCTGATACACGGCACCTCCTTCAGGATACGATGTTTGAACCATTGGATGCACATGGTCCTCCAGAATGGTTCGGTAGTCCTTGGCAGTGACGCGCCCATCTAGCACAAGTATGGGGCCAAGGGAATGCCATGATATGGCAGCCCAAACCATCACTGATCCACCTCCATGCTTCACTCTGGGCATGCAACAGTCTGGGTGGTACGCTTCTTTGGGTCTTCTCCACACCGTAACTCTCCCGGATGGGGGGAAAACAGTAGAGGTGGACTCATCAAAGAACAATACATGTTTCAAATTGTCCACAGTACAAGATTTGCTCTCCTTGCACCATTGAAACCGACATTTGCCATTGGCACGAGTGACCAAAGGTTTGGCTATAGCAGCCCGGCCGTGTATATTGACCCTGTTGAGCTCCCGACGGACAGTTTTGGTGGAAACAGGAGAGTTGAGGAGCACATTTAATTCTGCCATGATTTGGGGAGCCGTGGTTTTATGTTTTTTGGATACAATCCGGGTTAGCACCCGAACATCCCTTTCAGACAGCTTCCTCTTGCGTCCACAGTTAATACTGTTGGATGTGGTTCGTCTTTCTTGGTGGTATGCTGACATTACCCTGGATGCCGTGGCTCTTGATACATCACAAAGATTTGTTGTCTTGGTCACAGATGCGCCAGCAAGACATGCACCAACAATCTGTCCTCTTTTGAACTCTGGTATGTCACCCATAATGTTGTGTGCATTGCAATATTTTGAGCAAAACTGTGCTCTTACCCTGCTAATTGGACCTTCACACTCTGCTCTTATTGGTTCAATGTGCAATTAATGAAGATTGGCCACCAGGCGGGTCCAATTTAGCCATGAAACCTCCCACACTAAAATGAGAGGTGTTTCAGTTTCATTGTCCAACCCCTGTATCTTCCCTGTGATGGAAAAAGTATTTCCACAGCATGACACCCAGAACCCCAATGTTGCAAAGTTGTTTTCGTTTCAACTCTTCAGCGAGGAACACTTGAAAGTACAAGAAAACAACCTTAGCAACAGACCAATGTTTTATTTTCATTTTTATTGGGCAATGACCCAAGTAAGTTATGCACGACCTGAATAGTTGTTTTCAAGTGCTTTATTGACCTAGTAAAGTTGTAACAGAAACATTTAGATCTCTTCATTTTCGCTTTTGGCACATCATTTGGCACATCATTTTTGCATTTAGGCCAACAAGTTAAACTTTGGTTTCATCTGACCAAACCCTAACCCTCCTGTGGTCTCCTGTGTGGTTAGTTGCCAACAACAAATGGGATTTATTTGTTTTGTTTTTTTCAACAAATAACCCATCATCTATGAACTTTGGACTGTTCAGAAATAGTCCAGTCCTGGTGGTGGATGATGATGATGATGATGATGATGATGATGATGACCATGTAATAGGGTTTTAACTTTGTATTTGGTTCAGGAGGGATTTTACACAAGGAAAGCAAGTATTAGCCTATGGCAGCTTCAAGCCAGTACTTTGCACTACTTACCACTTCTCTCTTTCCACTCAACTTTCCATTAATATGCTTGGACACAGCACCCTATTCACAGGCAGTTAACCCTTTGTGGGTTTCCATCATTGTTGAAGGTTTTAATGAGTCCTAATTAGCCGTCTTTCTGATAATTTTTAGGGCCACAACGTAACGTTTTTGATTTAAAAATCTATTTCTATTGATACTTTGTTAGAGTCCAATTGTCTAAGAAACACTTTTCTGTGACCGTCTTTGACCAGTTGATCATGAAAGAAGATGTTATGTAAAATTATCAAAAAAACAAGGAAACTGAAAGGGGCTGCTGCTGAATACATTTTAACTTACCAGATATTTGTTCACCATGTAAAAAAAAAAAAAAAAAAATCTGTTTTTCAAATGTTGCAGAACTGAATCCAAGGTACATACTTCCAAAAATAATAATATCACAATGGCTATGCGTCATCTTGTCTACTGTTTAGCTGTAGAAGGAAGCAACACCTTTTAAAGTATGTATTTTTCTTTATAATTTGTGTACCTTCCTTTGATTAATTTTGCCTTAATGAATAACAATGGAAAAACTACCATACATTAAAAAGGTACATATTCATGTTATTTGACATTTTTTAAAATTTATACACCAGTAACTCTCTCTAGTTGCATACAGTGTGTCATTTCTGAAAGACTATCATGTCCTGCTGCTGTAGCATTTGTTATTTTTGTCTTTTAAGCTTTGTTTTTGCTCAGTTTGTTAGTAAATATAGCCTGTTCTATGTATATTTACCATTAAAACATCATGTGACCGAGGTGACGTCACTGTGCATGTGTACAATTGGTCAACACGCCGAAGCAATGGAGGTGAGCGAGTGTGGAACTCCCTGTGTAGTTGCATAAAAAAAAGAAAAGTCCAGGAACAAGTGTAAAAAGTCGCAAGAAGATGTTTGATTCCAAGAGGGATAATACTCAAGTTGCGCTGGGAAAACAGTATGGCTAGTCAGCTTGTAACTTATGTAGTTGCTGTGTCAATGGCGGCCATCTGACTTTCTAATAGCTCTACAGTACTGCCAGTAGATGGCTCTTGTTTATGTCGGCTCATCGCGCCCGTTGCTGGGGTTCTATTTAGCCTCAAAAAAGGTTAATCAAAACATTACCTGGATGGATGCTTGAAATTGTTATTAGATTATTTAAATCTCGGTGTCCTGGCAGGTCCTGACAGCCGTCGTTCTCCCGGCTCACACCTTGGAATTCAAGTTTGGAAGTTGCACTCATTTCCAACCCAGTTCCACTGGATTTTGGTCTTTTTGGTATGGGTATATAACTTGGCTATACACCTGTAATTAGTCAGATTTTTCTGCTCTTTATTAGAAAATAACTGTGCTTTTAAAAACTGTTTCCACGGTATTAAAAATGGTATCCAATAATTTTTTTTGAGTTAAATAAAAAATAAAATAAAAAAAAGTCAAATAAGCTCACTTTCCTATGACTCAATGAGTGTAAAGTCCCAATAAAATGTATTAAAGTTGCATTGTGAAGAAAACCATTTCAGGGTATGTGAATAGTTTTGCAAGACAACTGCATCTGGCCGTGAGGTTCTGCAAGGTTCATCCAAAGATGTCTGACATGCAGTATTGCAGACAGACCCCACATAAAATAAATCACCAACATGTAAATGAGGTGAACCCGAAGGCTTCAGGCCTCCATGGGGACTGGATGCCCTGGAGCGGTAACTGTCTAAGTTGAGGCATTTTCCAAAAAGTAAAGCTGATTTTAAAATCTGACGTTTGCATTTTTCTTTCAGGACACTTAATTTTTTCATGATGTTTGTTTAGCATTGATAATTAACTTGAAATTTAAAAGCCTTTTTTTCCCCACTTACTGAATGCAACCAAATGCAAGAATTATATATATATATATATATATATATATATATATATATATATATATATATATATATATATATATATGAAATGCTGGAAATGGGTCTAAAACTATTGCTCCCAAAAGTTAGACGGGATAAAGACCATCACTTTACGATTTTAAGTTCATAATCATTTAAACACCAAATAAAGAGGTGTAAAAAAAAAAAAGGTGCATGAAAATGGCCTTAAAAATTTAGACAGAATTGTTAAGCATTGCTGTTTTTAAACTGTTACCTTTTCTTGATTTATGGAGCTCACTAAACATCTGCCTTACAGTCAGTAGTGTTTTTCTACTCTTCCCCATTCTGAATAGGCTTTTACTCATGAGGGTTGTCAATATTTGAAGGTGCTGCAGCCCCCCATAACATTTTTAAAAGGCCGTGCATTGAGACGATTGCGGAGGGACGAGACCGTCCCAGCTGCCTCGTCCCTCTGACATTTTCCCAACACCGTGATCCAGATCGCACATAATGTATGAATTAGAACCCCACATCTCCTTGTTGATGTCATTGTCAAAGTGTATTACATCAAAAATGTATCAGCCTACAGTTCATGCAAAGTTGCTTTATGTAATACTCAGACAATCTGCTGTAAAAAAAAATAAAAAAGCCAGCTATAATAAACTAGGATTTATACTGAATACATTTCATTTAGTGTAGTTTATTGGGGTTTTATTTCAAATTTTGTCAGTTAAATGGAAGAAAAAAAAATGATCTAAGAAAATGTGACCTGCATTTAGATACAGAGGCTGTTGCTTAGTATTTGCAAAACAACTGAAGCTCAATCAGATTGGGGAGCATTTGTTAACAGCAAATCTCAAATCTTGTCACAGGTTCTGAATCTCTGATATCTGGACGGTGACAGAGTCATTAACACAAATACATATGCTTCTAAACCATTCCAGTGTTGCTTTCTTGATATCCGGGGCTGTGGTTTTTCAATAAGGTGAACCTCCACTTCACCCTCAAATCCGCTGCAGCCTCTACTTTACGGATTACTGCCTATTTAAGCTTCATCCAGCTTCCTATCAAAGCGTCCCCACAGCATAATTCTGCCAAAAACATATTTCACGTCAGCCTCTGAGGCCCTCACAGAACAGCCGTATTCATACTGAGATTAAATTACACAAAAGAGGACCATTTCATTATTAGGTGACCTCAGAAGGAAATTAGCTGCCTGAGCCGGTATTTGGAGGGATCCGTGAAAAGCAGGCTGAAAACACATATTTTTGTGTAAAAAAGAAAAAAAGAAAATCCGAAAGTTGATGGTGAAGTGTAAAATAGCAAAGGTTAAGATATACGTTCTGAAACAGAATCATTTGCACAGATTCAACACCTTGAGGATACAGGATATTGTGGTGTCAGCCCGCCAACTTTGTGCAATGCAGTTCATCCAACAGAGCCCAATTTATAATCCTTCACAGAGAGCATTTAACTTAAAATATCTGCAAAACAACTCAGAACTTAATAAGCAAATTATTTGGCGAGAGTAATTATAGCACCGGAAAAAAAAAAATTATATTCAATCTACCTGGATGGAAAGGTCATTCATTTTCCAATATTAATTGGTTTTATGTTTTGCAAAGACTAAGGATTAATTTTGTGCTATTTCAAAATCACACAGAGACCAATTTGATGACCTAACGTTTTGTTTTTTTTCTCCCCTCCACTTTAATGATTCGAGTCTGAACAAACATGAATCATCCGTTTATGAAAGATTTATTCAAAACATGATGAAATACATTTGGAAAGATTGCAGGGAAAAAACAAACACAAACAAAAAGAAAAAAAAAAAAAAACACAGGACTCCCGACTTGATAGTAGTTCGGGTTTTCCTCCCACTGGAAGGGCGCTTTTATACTTTGGAGGATGTAAAAAGGAGTAAAAAAAGATAATGCGAGACACAGAAAAGAAAACAGTGAGACAAATAAAAGGCGTCGAGACAGATCTATGGAGGCAAGTGTTTGAAAAATACAACAGCTCAACAGTATCTTAGCGGCATTTGAACCTCGCAAAAATTGTGCTTCGAGGGGGTTTCAAACGGATGAGGCTGCATTTAATTTTCTTTGAGGTGGTCTAGGCAATAAAGTATGGCTTGTAGTGATAAGGAGAGAAGAGCTGAAGCACATCATTTCGGTTATGTAAACCATTGGAGGGATAGAGTGGTTATTATGTGCGCGCATGCAGGTGATGCACATTATCGCAATTCCTTTTGCTTAAGTAAGCCACAATTCATTTCCCTTCTCGAGCAGGATAATATTTAAGGAGTATTTTCAAGATGTAATAAAACAGTGAAATGGGTTGGAGGTTTATACATTTATAAAAGAAAGGCTTGTCTTTTAAAAGTCTACAATAAAACCACACCTGAGAGTGTTTCTTCAAGTCACACCCGGCTTTTATTGGTTCACGTCGTACCTCACATCCGCAACTGGGGGCTTTTTTTGCAAATTCAGCAGCCAGAGCAGATGCCCGCATTCTTACTCACTGCTTGACCTTGATACTATAAAGTAACTAAGCCCTCCCAGAAGTCTGTTTTTGTCAGTCACTCGTCATCCTCATCTCCATCCTTAATCTGGAGTAGCAGTTATTCCCCAAATCCCATCACATCCCTCATCCTCCAGAAAGCCTCCAGCTCCCGACTCTGAGTCAAGAGGAGACGAAATGCTTTCTGACAATGGGAGAAAAAGGAAAGGGGGGGGCGGGCGGGTGCCGGGTGTAAGTTCAAGGCTGTCAGCGAGCCATCAAATACGGTTGGCATCAAACCCGTGTCCCATGTAGGTACGTGGAACAATGCACTTACATTGACATAACATATTTTTTTCTTTTTTAAATCATCATCATCATCATGTGCATTTTTTATTTATTTTTTTATATCATTAGCGTGACTTGCGTCCTTGTTGTCTCACTCACAAGCCACGGCTCATTAAATGTTATTAACCCAGGTCAAAGTCTCTTCTATTAAGGCGTCCGCCGATGTTTCAGAGCAGCAGGAGTGGGGGAATGGCGGTCTAGATTTGGACGGTGATAATAACAAGATGTTTAATTGTGTTACCTTAAATGCATAATGACGTGTTATTAATTTTCAGGGCAATTTTGCTATTTTATGGACCACATCGTGAGCGCGGAAGCGTAAAAATGGGTCAGCAAGAGATGATATACCGGGGCGTGCGGATTAATCACAAGTTACATTTTAATAAGGTGCAACCTGTTGCTGTTAATTGCCGATACATTTTGCTTAGCCATTTGCATGCGAGTGCGTATGCGGAGCATATTCCAAATAGACTTTTAGAGGAGCCAAGAACATAAAGAAAACTGTTTAACACACCGGCGTACAGCTATAATTAGGCCCAGTGGTGTGTTGAGTGGTCTGTCCTAATCAGTACACGGCAAAACTGATACCTGTTCTTAATTAAATTTGTTTTTTTATTCCTTTCCATGGTATGTGAAGTCTTAACCTCTACTCCAATCTCCATCTGTTTCTACCCTCTATTTGCAGAATGTCACATATTTAGAGCATTAAATGATTTCTTTGAAACACCTAGGGTTAAAATTATAATCAAATGTGTGCATAGTCCTCCACTGGAATTTCCTATAACATGCTGCGCCTCAATTGCATGCTGCAGTATGCGGCAACCATCAACAAGCTCCTCACAGGACGAAGGATTAAATATCCTCCTGGAACCATGAGTCCTAGAACAAATGGTTCATTTCACCTGAATTGACTGCTCTCTTAGTACAGGCCTGCCTTTTAGGCACAATCCATAAATATCCAATAGAACTGTGGTTTAACCTTTGAATAAGTCTTAATTGTAGTCCAAAAGCAGATTTTTAGCCCAATTTAGCCATTTAAAAAACAGTTTTGATGTGTGTTTAAGAACATATTCCCCTCGGAACACCTAGTATGGTGTTATCCCACAGCATGATACTACCTCCACCGTGCTAGAATGCTGGAGCAGCGTTTGTTGGTTAGAGCTTTGACACCTCTAAACATCCTTCCTTTCAATTATTGTGCCATCTGACCAGACGTTTAATACTAAAGAGTCTTTCTTAGGTGCTTGCTCGTTAAAGATGTTAAAGGTAAATTATAAGAATTTAGAGGAAGTCTTTCTCCATTATTCCAAATAATTGTATTCAATTCACCAGTACAATCGGTAGTAAACATCCCCACATCATGATCTTATCATGTTTGACAGCCACAAAACGGTGTTCTTTGGATGGAAAGCTCCATCTTGCTTTCCAATATGACCGGAACCCTAATGACAGCCTCCTTTTCTTTTAAAAATGTGACATGCTTGTGATTTGAGCTCATATTATGGAGTAAAAACTGTCTGTTAATTTTATTCAATTAAATTTTATTTATATAGCGCCAATTTATAAAACATGTCATCTCAAGGCACTTTACAAAGTCAAATTCAATCATATTATACAGATTGGTCAAAAAATTCCTATATAAGGGAACCAGTTGATTGCTTCAAATTCCCAACAAACAGCATTCACTCCTGGAGAAGCGTAGAGCTACAGGGAGAGTCGTCTGCATTGTCCATAGCTTTGCAGCAATCCCTCATACTGAGCAAGCATGAAGCGACAGTGGAAAGAAAAACCACCCATTAGCGGGAAGAAAAAACCTCCATCAACCCACAGCATGATGCTAGCACCATACTAGACAGTTGGTACAACGTTCTTTGGTTTGAAAGGTACACCTTGACCTCTACTTCTTGTCATGTTGACCAAATAGGTTTATCTTTTGTGTCACTAACAGCTTTCCTCGTGGGAGTGCTGTGTTGTACAGGGGGTAGAGCTGGTATCCCATGAACAGAGGCTAAAGGTCTTTGATTCAGCCAATTTGGTTCAATTTCTGGGCCTTCTTCTTGGCCTGACCCCTTTTAGGCTACGTTCAAACTGCAGATCTTGATGCTCAATTCAGATTGTTTTTGATGAAATCAGGATTTTTCGGGGATGGCGGTGCATACTACTATTAAATGCCACCGCCATCATACTGCTGGTTGAACGGTTCAAGAAAGCAAAGCAACCAACAAGTGACAATAGCTTAAGGAGACGTTACACAGTAGCACACTGTTTACGGAAGTAATGATGAATGTAATCGTTTCTAGAAGTGTTCAATAAGGTTTTGTTAAAAAAATAAATAAAAAAATAAAAAATGCATAAACCAGTCCGCCGTCTCTCATTATTAGAAAGCTGCCGAGCAATGGGAGCCGACAATATTAAGACCACATCATTGCAAGACGAAGGTAAGAAAATAGCAGCGACGCTATTAACAATCTTTTCTGGAGCGCTAACTGCTACTACTGTGTGATGATGCGTAGTGTGTACTGAGAGTAAAGACAGTGACATTGCTTATATTCTAGGCATGGCAGCTCAAATTCAAAGAAGTAAATGCTTCAGAAAAGCAAGTATTCAGTGAAAGCTTGTGTAAGCGCAGCTGACCTTGTGTTTCTTTACTGGTTGTCCAATTATAAATTTCATTTGAGAATAACTTATCTGCACGTTTCCAACTCAGCATGTTGGGCAACATTATGACTGATGGAGAGTCTTTTTTTTCATAAAGACAGAGAATGCTATAATTCTGAGGGGGTTGGTCCGTCTATTTTATTTTTTTTTTCTGTAAATAAATCCAGTGAAATGACCAAAGTGAAAAAAGGTTAGAAATAAGGTTAGAAATAACCCTAACCTTGGAATCACTGCCTAATTATTTAAACAGGATTTACAGAAACCCGACTTTCCTTTATCGTTTCCAAGATCTTTGTAAACAAGTGAGTTGCTTAGCCGTGAACATTTTTGCTTTTGTTAAACGCCATTTGCCACTCTCAATTTTTTATTAGTTGCACCTCATTAGCAGGTTCACTTAAGAGTTACCAGCCACCTTTTGTTTTTTTCTTACCTCGCCATTAAATCAATTAATGCTTCTCTTAACTTACCAACCTGTCCCCGGAGTCTTATTTAAGTTCCATCTGCAGCCTAACCTACGAGGTTAAATATTGCAAAATTGTTTGATATAGAAGTTGTGTGTTATGTTTATGTTACAGCCTACACAATAATGGGAAAGGCAGCCAATTTGACAGTTATCCAGTAGACAGTCCCTGGCAACCTCCAAGGAATTTAAACCACAAAATGCAACCAGTAAAGAAAGAGGTTGTCGTACAAGCTCTGTATGCAAACATCTTTTGGAAGGAAAACATATGATAGAAAATGTTAAACAATGATAACTCTAACAATTATTTTGCTCCATACTAACAGAATGCAATCACATTGTAAGATGCAGATCCAGTCACCTGTGTTCCAATTCAATCCATTTATAAAGGCAACACATCAATTCAGCTTACACTGTAATGCTAATTGGTAAAAAAATAAAATAAAAATTATACATCTAGCAACTGGGCTCAGTACGAGTGGCTAGCTACCAACACTGCAAAAACGGATCTAAGAATAAGTAAAATGTTCTTAAAATTTGTGTTTTTGTCCTAGATTTGAGCAGGTAAATAATATCTGCCAATGGAATGAGTATTTTGACCCTTAAAATAAGATAATTAGACATCCTGCACTTGAAATAAGATGATGGAAATGAGTTGTTCCTATTTTAAGTGCAAAAAATATTATTCCATTGGCAGATCATCTTTTTTACCTGCTTAAATAAAGAACAGATACACTCATTTTAAAAAAATATTACTTATTTTTAGTTACGTTTTTGCAGTGAAGGCAGGCATAGAAAAGAAAAGAGGGGAAAAAAACAACTATCGACGATTAGTGCTTTACATGGGCAAACCCCCAAATACAGAAGCACTGTGCAACAAGTACTTTCAAACTAGCTGACATAATGTTCTCTGATTCGATTGATAAATGCCTTTATTTTATGAAGCCAATCATCTGGGTTATGATTTCATTTTTCTTTTTTACTTATTCAGCCAGGATGGTTATCCTGCTATCCAGGGGAAAAAAAGTAACTTCATATCTCTTAGAACTGCATAAAATGCTGATGACCCAAATGTAATGTCATTACTGAAATCCAATTAGTTTGCTTTTTTTTCTTCTTCCACCAGGCCCCTTGAAAGCACTAGCTTGTAATTTTAAGTTTTACCGTGCATGAGATAAAGCTGTCAGATGTACACTGTGAAATTAATTACTCAATCAAAACCTAATGATGAAAGCTCATTAATTTCTAAAAAGTAAAATTCACGGTGATTAAATGAGTTTTATAGTTCTCAAAATAGCATCTAAAGGATTGAAGTGGATCTGCGGCAGACGAGGATTTCGTTTATTTCCTATGTTGTAAAATTAAGCCTCGGAGAAACCCTTTGGAATGTCAGAATGTATAGTATTGTAAAAAAATGTTCAGTACCACAGTAAAAACATATCCTTTTCCTAACATCCACCAGCATAAATGGTCATAAACCTGAGCGTTCAGCACATTTTTTCTGCATCTTCTCCTGTCAAGTCTGTTTTATTCCTAAAACCGGAAAGATATGAACCCGTATTGATTATTTTTTTTTTGTGCTGTTTCTTCAAGCGCCCTTTTTGCATCCCCGTTCGCCTTGTTTTCCCCGTTCTTTTATTGGTTTACTTGAACCGCGAGCACCAAGCAGATGGGGAGACTGTGACAGCGACACACTGCTCGGGCAGCTGTGCGAGTGTGCAGACAAGAGGTAATGAATAATCAACCAGCAGCCCCCCAACAGCTTCATATTAATAGCTAGGTGTTCTAATTACATTTTCCCAACTTGTTGGGTCTCAGCGAATGTGAGGGTGGGGGATAATGAAAGAATCAGACTTTCTTTAGTCTTGCAGCTTAAAGATTTAATGTTTTTATTGTCCGTTAAATAAATTGTCCAAGACAAAAGCAAAAAAAAAAAAAAAAAAAACAACTAATAGTTTACAAAATCAAAACTATAAAACATGAGTAATAAATAACACCACATGAAGAAAATTGGATTTTGCATTTGCGAATGTGTTTCAAGCTGTTTCCTTAAAATAATAATTTTTCATATTGATCAATGTCGAAGGCGAGCCATTACAAGGCATGGTACAATTTTCTTCCAGATGCATTGTTAATATGTTAAACAATATCAATGCTGCAGTTTTAGACAAATAAATCACCTTGATTCACTTTGTTTCTGGGGGGAAAAAGCCCCCATGGGGACTTTACTTTAGCTTTACTTCACTAAAAAGGTAAATGTGTTTACACAATAAGAAAGGTGATCAAAGCTTTTACAGATGCATCTAAAAATTTGAATATTGCGTAAAAATGCTATGTTTTTTTGCCAATCATCTTAGAAAGTGAAACTCGTATAGAATCATTACACAAGGCATGGCATATTCCAAGCCTTTGTTTCTTGTAATTTTGATAATTATGGCTTACAGATAATGAAAACCAAAATGCAGAAAATTAGAATACTCTGAGAAAGTTCATTATTGAAAACTCGTGTCACATTCTAATTAGCTAATTAACACAAAAAACGCCTGCAAAGGTTTGCTGAGCCTTCAACTTGTCTCTCACTCTGGGTCAGTGGGCTACACAGTCATGGGTAAGAAAGCTGACTGGACAGATTTCCAGAAGACAGTCATCAACGCCATTCACACGAAGAGTAAGCCACTAAAGGTCATCGCTGAAGAAGCTGGTTGTTCAGAGTTCTGTATCAAACATATTAACAGAAAATGCAGTGGAAGGAAGATGTCTTGTAGGAAAAGGTGCACCAGGAGCAGGGAACTGTCAAACCAAATCCTTTCAAAAATTTGGAGGAGCTTCACAAGTTGTGGACTGAGGCTGGAGTCAGTGCATCAAGAGCCACTACACACTGTTAAATACTAGACATGGGCTCCAAATGTGCATTCCTCAAGTCAAGCCACTACTGAAACAGAGACAACTTTAGAAGTGTCTTACCTGGGCTAAGGAGAAAAAGGAACTGGACTGTTGCTAGATGGCTTAAAGCCATATTTTCAGATAAAAGTAAATTCTAAATTTCATTTGGAAATTCAGGTCCCAGAGTCTGGAGGAAGAGGGAAGGTGTTGCTTAAAGTCCAGTGTGACGTTTCCACAGTCAGTGGTTTGGGGTGCCATGTCATTAGGTGGTTCCGGTCCACTGGGCTTTCTGAAGTCCGCAGACAATGCAGCCATCTACCAGGAAATTCTAGAGTGCTGCCTGCTTCCCTCTGCGGACAGGCTGTACTGATTTTATTTCCTGGTACCGGCCCACACTGCCAAAAGTACCAAAAGCTGGTTCAATGTCTGTGATGTTTACTGTATTTGTTTGGCCAACAAGCTCGCCTCACCACAACCCCATACATGATGTATGGGCAGACGTCCAGAGGAAGATGAGAGACAAGAGACCCAACAAGGCAGATGAGATGAAGACAGCTATGAAAGCAATCTGGGCTTCCATTCCACCTACGCAGCGCCACAGGCTGATCACCTCTTTGCCACTGTACATTGATGCAGGAATTTACGCAAGAGGAGGCCCAACCAAGTACTGAGTGCAAAGAAAAGGACATACTTTTCAGAAGGCTGACTTGTGCTTAAAACATCCTTTTTGATGGGTCTAATGTGATTTTCTAAGTTTCTGAGACAGAATTTTTGTTTTTCTTTTAGCTGTAAGTCACAATCACTGTATTACAAGAAATAAAAGCTTGAAATACTTTATGTGCAATTAATCTCTAGAAAATAACAGTTTCCCTTTCTGAAATGATTGGCTGATTTTTTGAGATGTACCTGTATAATTTTGGGAACTTCTAATGGTAGAATGACAAGTAGACAGATCGCTGAATCAAAGTATTTATCTGAATGTTTTTTTTTTTTACCTAACACATTGATGATTAATCATTGCAGTGGAAATGCCATCAGTAGATGTCATTCATCATGTTTTACAATATTGACATGACCGCCAATCATTGAAACTGATCTGTGTCCTACATAAATGCAGAAAGAGTGAGGCCAACTTTTTGCTTTTGAACTAAAGAAAGCCAGTGTACCCACTACAGGGGCGGATCTTCTGGGGTGGTACGGGTTGGCAACTGCCACCCTAAAAGAAAGCCTTGACACCCCAGAACACTGCAAATGATAATTGTGAACCTCTTATGTCTGACAACATTGAATGCCGCACGAGGTAACCAGACATTGGCTCGAGGCAGGTCTGAAAATTAGGCAGGTATTAAATTATGACCAACAGGGCAACTTTTAATGATATTTGGGCATGTCGTTAGCCTGCAGAGTTGGAGCCTGGGGCATCCTGTGCTGCACATAGAACTGTTGGACGTATGGATGGGTACCCTTCAGATTTGAACCGATACGGTACAGATACCCGGTACCTGGGAATTGATACTGGTACTTAATGGTACCTATTTTCGGGACGTTTGTGTTTTTGTAGTAGTAAATATTAGTTTATTAATAAAAATCTAAATTTTTTCAATTTAACTTTTAATTATCCATATATATATATATATATATATATATATATATATATATATATATATATATATATATATATATATATATATATATATATATACACACACATATATATATACACTTGCTTGGATCTACAAATTAACCTTATTGAATAATTTATGAATGTTAATACAGTGCCAGAATAATAATTAAGGCAATGTAATACTAAAACAAAGTTTTAACCATAACAGCAGTTATCAGAGGCAGAGTGAACAAGGTGAATATGGGATTGAGGGAACTGATAGGCTCTCCTCTCTGCTCTCTCTGCTCTGACTGCAGGCAAGTTTCATGACCGGGTAGCAGCTACTGTCTGTGTAATGATCTGAGTGGGGATGAACCCGGTATTCAGCCAGACACGGTATCAATGCTTTTAACAGTGTTTATTGGAGGGAAGGTGAGGAGAGGGAATAAGACAGGCAAACAGACATGATCCAAACAGAAGGTAAGGCAGACATCCAGGCAACAACTTGACAGGTAAACAGGCAAACAGAACTGGGCAGAAAAAGACAGAACAGGCTACCAGACAGGATCAAGGTGCTGGAAGCTCTTACCAGGACAATACCACAAACACGGGATGCACACATGGATAATTAGGTGACGAACCGACAGGTAGCAGAGGAATGAGGGAGGTTTAAACAAGCGGACAGACAGGTGAGCGGAGTTAACCGATTAATCACAGGCAGGTGGAAGGAATTGAGGGAGCCGACAGGACCTGGAGAATAAACTTAAGACCGAAGATAAAACTAAGACTAAAAAGAACACAGAAGGAAAATCAGAACTAATACAAAGACCGGATAAATTAAAACAGTACACACAGGCTAAACAGGAATCCAAAACAAGACAGAACCAAACGCCCACTCTTCCACTCCCTCAGTGTCACAGTGATGCGTTTATGTACTGAAACATGGTACTGTTTGATTTTACATGAATCAGTACCTGGTAGTGCTGAGGGATTTGGTCTGTACCTATAAAAGTACAGAGTTCCATACCTATCCTGAGTTGGACATGATATAAACCAGGCTTAAGTTAGCGGTAAAACCTGAATGCTGCCCTAGAATGAGCTGATTGTAAATTACAGCCGATCGCTTATTCATCCTGCGAGATGTGACGTGGAGGTTTACTCTAATGAGCATCACCAGGGCCCCTCATGAGGGACAGAGAGCACAGGGGCTTTCACATGAGCTACAGTCAAACTTGAAAGCTCTGGCAACGATAGACACCAGGAAGAACCCTCCCCTGAGAGCTTCCAGCCACATTTGCATATAAATGTGAAAAACATCATTCCAAAAGTAGCTAAATACATTAAAAGCTCCTTTATTGTTGCTCAATAAACAATAACAATATAACATGTCTACAGAGTAAGCTCCACAGTAAGCCTGCGTCTTCTCTGCCACATTTTTTGTTCTGATTCAAAACTTTCAGCTCTGGGTTGTTTAAAGACGCAATATTTAAAAAGAAATAACGGATATCAATTACTCCCAAAGGTACCATTTATTAGTTGAGTGTTTTGTTTAAATCATGTGTAGGCTAACATGTTATATTATGTAAACTAAACTAATTGAACAGGGATAGGATTTTATTCAAAGTAAAACCTACATGCCATTTTTTGTATACAGTTTTTATTTACAGAAGTATTAACACTGATAACAGGACAAAAGATGAGAGTCAAAGAAAGCTCCAGGATGAAGCTCTGTTTTATTTTAAACCACAAAGCTTAACATTTTATCTACACAGAGTGCAGCAAATAGTAAGCACTGGACTAATGGCTCACATGCTCAGCAACAGTGTTGAAAAATATTTTATTTAAAGGAGGAATAAGTAAAAAAGTTACAGTAAAAATTCATCAAAATCATTCTTATTTTTCATCAGGGACAGACATAACATTCCCTATAAATAATTCTCATACTCAAGTTTTTTCTCCTTTCAAGTCTTGAGGTACGGTGCAGAACGACTTTGGTGCAGTGTGTAGCCCGTGTTTATTTCCTGGTTCCTGAGCCAAACATATGAGGGTTCCTGAGGTTCCCAAAAGAGTGTACAGGGATTTGGTATTTTATTTTGGCAAAAGAGCAGTCGCCTGTTAAAATGGAAGCCAGTAAAAGAAGTGGAATAGAAATGGAACAGAATACAACATCATGTGCCTATCCTGTGTAAGTAAAAAGTCAGTGGACTTTCACAGCAGCGACGGACCAGTGAGGAAATGGCTGTTGTCAGTGGCCGGCTGTGTGTGCTGTTCCGATTCGAAGAACTACGGTTCATTATTATTTATTGTCCTTTAATATTTTGGCAGGGCAAATAAAAATAGTTTGTTCGTTAATGGAACGAAGAGCTAGAAAGATGCAGTAGAACAGAACAGGTGCATGACAGAAGGAACGTGTGATCTCCAGTCTGTACCAGGGTAACATACAGAGACATACAGGGTAAATAACCTTATACACACACTCGCATATTCATATCTGGCTCTTGTGCACATAACAGATAGCTGGAAGTTTACCAGAAGATGTTTGATGATGCGCGAGGGGAACTTCAACAGCTTAGTGATACACATAGGCTTGGAGGCACACAGCAATGTTTTGGACAGGTTGCCTGCAATAGTTTAGGTGCTTCAAAAGATTTTATCTGAGAACCACCAATTAATCAATTAACTCAAAACTGTTATCTTTAGGAGACCTAGATGCACATTTCTAGTGGTGCCACACTCCAGGATTATTCTTACTGACAACAATAGTACTTACCAATCTCTTGTTGGGACATAACAAAGTAGGAATTTCAAAATAAATTTATATATCTGACTCACAGTTTGTTGCATTAAAATGCAGTTAAGGAATTTCAATAATAGTTTTATAGCAGGGCTCACCATTGTCAATTACATAAGATTTAACTGGCCCAAACCCAGATTAAAATCACAATTATGGAAATTGCAGATGGAATGTTTAATATAAAAACAACAAAAAAAAATCCTTCCATACATATACAATATATATGTTTGTGTGGTGTTGTGGGGGATAGAGGGCAGTAACTGCCTAAATGTGTTGGTCATTGGGCTAAACATCTTCAATACTAGTTAAAAAGTTCATATCTATAGTTCTTCTTTATAGGAAATCATTTTCAAAATCACCCAAATTATTTCATAGTTTGAGTCCACACAATGACATCTATGTCTGTTTTATAATGTAATTTATGTAGATTTAGTCTGTTTTGTATGAGGATCATCATTAGATGAATGACAAGTATTTGCAAGTTATTTGGCAACAATTGCTTGGGAGCAATATATTTGCTACTAATATCCTAAAAAGGAGCATAGCACAAGTTACGTATACACTTTAGGCAATTATGAAGGGCATACATGGGAAAGAAAAATAATATTGAACTTCAAAACTTGCACAATGCACCTTTAATTTAACAAAGCGTTAAATTCTGACATATGTGCCTCAAACTTTTATACAGCACACTGAACGCAGAGGAGTAGGTAAACAGTACACAACTGCAATACTTGAGTATGTTTTCATTTTATGTTCTATGTTGGAAATTTCCTGTTCCGTTTGCAATCTAAACAAAGTCAGAATGACTAAACTTCAGAGACATTTTGTACTCCATTCTCATCTATTACAATGAAATTAAGATCATATTTCCCACCCCCCGTAATAAAACATCGGTCCACGCAGAATGAAATAATTTGCGTGTTCCTTATTGTGTGTATTATAGATAAAACCCTGGTAGAATAACTGATGAAGGAGATGTTTCCCTACAGTATTCCTATGATGAAATGGAGATAGCCACCATAAAGCCGAAATTTATGGCTCTCTGTTGAGGATTTGGCTCAATAAAGTTAATGTCTGCAAACCGCCAGATGTCCCTGCGCCTGAAGTCAAAACACTTAAACCTCAACCTGCTGGTTGCATCAGAAGACACTTTCTGGTGATGGCCCATTGATAGTGAATTATTGACCCAGTGGTTCCTCGCGGAATTAGGTTTCATGTGAATGTAGGATTTCCAGCTGTGTGTCAGAAAACGTTCCTAGGCAGCGGTAAAAAAAAAAAAAATCAGTTTCTGCTGCAGAGTCACAGCGGTTGTTACGGTATTCAGCCCTCTGCGGAGTTGCTCTTACACCAGCACTACAATCAGCTGTCGATGCTTGAGAAAACACTTGTTCAAATGTGCAAAGACACACGGATTCTCTTGAAAACATCCCTAATGGATGATTTGTTTATTTACAGTAAAACAAAAAAAAAAATGCTATAAGCGGCAAGAGTGCTGGCATAAACCTTCCTTGAGATGCCCGGCTCTTAAATAAGGCCATGAAACGTTGAAGCATTATCAGGGCACTAGAAGACAGAACAAGGGTATATGAAGGTGCTCTGGAGATCAGAGTGGCCCTTATCTCTGCAACGAAAAAAATGGGTGGGGAGAGGAAGGGCAGCAGTGACGGCAGTGACGTGCACGTGCTGGGCAATTTCGAAAACACCATGCATATGGATGTTACTTTGCGAGCAGATGGAACAGAGGAAGTGACATTGTCGAGCGAGCGAACACCTGGACAGTAGGTCCCCGGTCCCTGTAGTTTATGATCAAAGTGCCTTGTCTGCATTTTTGATGAATATGTGCATTACTCTCTGACAGCGCTGGGGTGTTTGACACAGCATAACAAGCACACTTAAATGCAATCCAAGCAGATTTATGAGCTGCAAACTTCAGAATTAGTTTTTGTTAACTCCCTTTGTGCAGAGCCAATAAACAGCAGAAACATTTTTTTTTTGTTTTTGTTTTTTGTTGCCTGCAGAAAATCATGACTTAAGTGCTAAGCTTGCATGTACAAGTACCTTATTTGCTGAACAATATAACAGTTCTGTCAGACTATTTTAAATGCAGCGGAATATAAATTTGTGTTAAGCAGTGGTTCTGAACATGTGCTTTGCAGCTCCTTGGAGGCCATCAGTCGCATTACATGAGGTCACAAGTGATCCTTTGTAAAAAAAAATAAAAAAATAAAACGAATGTTCTTGTGTCTTGCAAAACCATTTGTATTTGTTATGTTTTTTATATTTTCTTTGGATTTAAGGTGATGGAGAGTGTTAGTTTTATGTAAAGCACAACTTAGACGTGTTCTGGTCTCACAGATGTTGTTCCCATGTACATTGTGTAATTCTACCTCAGAATTTTGTTTTCATTGTGTTAGTTTTTCCATAGTTGTACACCTGGTACTTTTACCACTTTGATAAAAATCCCAATTTAACTGACAAACTTTGACTAAATTAATAACGTACTTTGATTAAAAGAAATGTCCAAACATGTAGTTAGGGTCAGTTACTACACATCTTTTGCCATTTAGTTATCAAGAACCATTACTTGCTACCAAGAAAAAAAAACTTTTTCATTCATATTCGGAACTGTAAGCGAAAATGTTGCATTAATTCCAGAACTGCATAGTGATGAAATGTTTATGAAAGATATGCTAAACATGCATATATTTAAATAAAAATAGAGCTGGCAAACAGCAACTAAATCCATTCAGCTGACGTATTTCTACGGTTTCCAATTTCTGCTAGCACAATCAGTGCCTGCCAGCTGCAGCATAAACTAGTTTTTCAATGTTTCCTTGTTTGTCATTAAAGAATAAATATGTACATCAAGTTAAATTTTCTTATGCGTTTCTCTACTTGGGTACATAGACAAATGTCCAGCTCAGAAACCGTCATAGAAGTCTGTCAAAATAATATCTTTAAAGGGACAGTGTGTAACTAATTTGGCTTTTGATTAACAAAAATCAAGTATTGCTTTCATAAATACATATTCTGCCAATGTCTAACAATCACATCAAAAATTAATGCGTTCTCATGGCCTAGAATAAGTAGTTTATAAATACATAAGTGGTAGTGGACCCAACTGAAGACGCTATGTTGTGTCACCATTTTTGATTACGGCAGCCGAGAGGGGACAAACCTGTTAGCCTTACTACTCATCCCTGTTTGTCTTCTGTATGAAGACACACTGTCGGTAGGAGTGTAAAACAAGCAAAGACAACCGTAGATCATTCTACTTGCCGTCCTTTTTTGAAATGGAGGACCATCCATTCTGTGCCCAGCGAGAGGAAAGGGAAAGTAACCAAGATAATAAAAAAGTAATAACCAGGAAAAGAAAAGTGTACACTGGCTTACCTAATATTACCAGGTGGATTGAAGACAATTAATGAGGGAGCAGGGATTCACAACGGATGCAGAGGTTACAGCTTTTTTCTGTACAGGTAAGTTAATTCAGTATGGCAGTGAAGTTTGATTTGCCGTTCTGTTAAAAACAGGGCAGCGTTGTCCAGCAACTACTCCTGGCAGAGAAAGTTAGTTTGTTCGTCTATGTCTCCCTCTCAATGTCTGAGAGTATGTGTGTATGCATAAGGGGGAAATGATATTCCAGCTGGTGCACGGTGTTTGTAGTCCGGCAGAGCGAACTGGTCTCTTGTTGATAGTTGCCTATTTTAGAACCCAAATAAGCAACTTCATGTTGAGAAACAAGCCCAATGTTGCTTCTAATAAGCAGACTTGGCAACAGTGCCAAAGGCCCTTCATTAAACTCAATGACCGTAGCCATTGGTTATTAGCAGTAGATTGGTACCAAATACACGAAGGACATGTTGACATTGTATTTATGACACATCGTGGCTTGTGTAGTAGTTATTACACGGTTAACAGCAAGTTATTTTGTAATTAATTTGGCATACCACTAGATTGGTGGAAGTCCTACACAATGAGACTTTAAAATGCTAGTTTATTTACCAAAAGCTCATTGTTCCTTGGCATTGGTGGCTTTAATGAGTCCATATACTTTTGGATGTCATTTGCTGGTGCATGCAAAGAAATTTGAATACCATCAAGAACATTTTATTTTAGTAATTTCATTCAATAAGCAAAATAATTGTATATTTCAGCTGTTCATTTCTTACATCTGATGCAAACCCAAAATTCAAAACTATGGAAAATTAGAAAGGACAATATTTAATGGAAAAATTTTGCATGCTGGAAATGTCCATCTCTATCTAAAATATAGTATTCAATCTTTTCAAAGCTACAGTTATCTATGTCTCATGCAGACAGCTAACTTTTTAATCTACACTTTTCCCTTTCACTCAACTTTCCTTGAATAGGACTTCATACAAACAAGCCGCCAGCTTCTTCATGAATGACTACTTGTGGAGTGTTAATATATCTATGTTAGCAAACTGTCAAGTCAGCAGCCTTCCCTGTGAATTATTTATTGAAAAAATATATTTTGATTTTACTAGGAACTGAATTTTAGGTTTTCATTGGCTGTAAACCATAATCAGCAAAACTAAAAGAAGTAAACACTTGAAATATATTACTGCACATAATGAAGTTTCACTCTTTGAATTGTCTTAAAGAAATTTAAAAAAGTTTGAAATTTATGTTTGATATGATGTTTAGCTGCACCGGAAAATCATATGCACTGAAAACAGACTCATTACAGCAAAAAAACTGTGAATTATTGAACTTGTCTAAATTATCTGGGTTTCTTTCCACAGATTCTAAACTAAATTATGGCCCTTGAAACATGATTAGGCATTGTGTTTAATTTTCATTTTTGAATGAATACGGAGTGATTGTTTTTCCAGCAATTTAACTTTACTCATTTGATTAATAATGAATTTGAAAAGCAGTCAGATGGAGAAAATCTTTTTTTTGTATCAGTGCCTGTCATTATTTTGGCCATACAGTGAAATGTTCAGACTAAATTAGACTGTTAGACTGCATTTTAAGCACTTGAAATTTTAATTCTGAATGATTAGGAACGGATTTTGATGGAGCTCCTTCTCTCTCTTCATACATGATGTGAAAGTTTCCTCCAGTGCATTACTTTGCACATTAACATTGTACAGTCAGCAATACTTAACCAGTCATCTGCTGCTGATCTATGTAAAATCATAAGTCAAACTGAAAGCATCCCATATAGGTAGAGTCATTGACATTTTAAGATATAGTGGCTCTGGAGGAATTTAATATAACAGAAGTATTGCACACAAAAGATTGTATAATACTGCTTATTATAATTCAACATATCTGTTTCAGTAAGTTTGGTAGCATACATTTTGATACGCCAGTGGAAGATAGGTACTCCAATTTCCACTTACCTCGATGACGTCATAATTTGAGTAAACGGGATAATTCTTCTTTAAATACTGTAAAAATGTGTTAATAGTTATAGAAATATGGACTTATGAAAAAATTATATTACATATAGTTTTGTTTCCCTGTTTAGCATAGCAACATGTCAGCAGACAAAGTTGTTAAACAAGTAATTTGGTCCATAGAAAAAATAATTTATAGTATTTGATCAATTTAAGTCTTTCTGGTAGTTTGCATAATTTGTTCGGATGATCTCTGGTTCCATTTAATGCTACTCATTTTATTTTTAACCATAGTCGCTGAACTCCAGCTATTAAACAACAGAATAATGATGTTAGTTTCACAACTTCACCAATTGTGTGGATTTGTAGTTCTGGTAATTTCATACTTAGCATTTTAACTTAAAAATATGGAGTAATCTCTCGTTGGACGTTCCATACATGAATACATCGTGCCTACACCTGGATGGAGCTGAATTTATGCTAGCCGCATCTTGCTAATACTTAAGTGCTTAGAAAGGGCTTTAACAGTTGTGGAACACGCCCATATTTGCAACAGTAATGTCATACTTAAGGTTTGTAGCAAGAATTTTAATTTCTATCAAGACTAAACTGTGTACCCACCCTTCTGTAGCGGAAGGAATGAACAATATTATTTTTTCTGACTATATTAGGCAAAAAAATCTTCAAACACATATTTACTTGATCTGAATTAAATTTTAATGTCTGGCACTGCATTTTACCCCGTTCAAGGATTTAGATGATTTCTTGCACTTTGTTTGGTTGAGGAGTGGCATAAAGCGGTGCTCGACCATAGTGCCATTTATGCAAGACCTGTCAGTAATCATAAAAAGACTTGAGCATACAAAATTCCCCACAGACTTCTATGTCCCAAAATATAAAATAAATACTGGGTGGTTTATATAAATGAAATACATGGTTTATTAAATATAAGTAATGATTTGTTTCACCCCACAAAAAGGGGTGATGTAACGAAACACGAAAAGTGACACCTTCCTAAAGACATGGGTGTCATGGATTTCTTTGCTTTGACAGATGCTACTAGTTACACAGCTATCAAGATGTGGTAAAAATACTGAAGGCGATGGGCTCTATGACGTTAATATATGTCCATTCTTCCATTTTCCAGTCTTATCCTTGTAGAGTTGCTAGTGCCTATCTCCAGTGGTCATTGGGCAAGAGGAAGGGTGCACCCTGGACAGGTTGCCAGTCCATCACAGGACTAACAAGAAAATATTGGATTAAATGCTGAAAAAAAAGTCTTCTAGGGGGATTAAATTGTCGTCTAGAGAGTACAGCCACTGCCCCTGCATCTGCTGTAAGCCTTCTTGGCCCAATAAAACATCCAAAAGGTAGAATCTTCAAATTCAAGACCTCAAACTTTACCAATTGCCCAAACATTTATTTCCACCGTTAGTCCCATCTAGCATGGGGTCATGAATCAGCATATCTTCAATATCTGTCTTCAGTAAGTGACATCAGTTGAAACTCTATTCTCTTGTGGAAAAAACCTGTCACCTACTGCTAAGATAGATGTGGGTACAGCAAAGTCAAAGATGCTTAGTAAATTTCCCTAAAGACAGTGGCAAAGCTGTCCACTCCTCCCTGAATTCCATTCTTTACTCAACTGGGAAAGTTATGTACATATAAAGGAGAGAGAAAGAAGGAAGTAAGAAACTTTGCATATACTCTCAGATGTAGAGGGGACAGTTAGCTCTGGAGGCCAATGTTCCTTATATCTTCTTTCAGTGTTCAGTCTCCTTCTTTCACTCAAGGGTGTTCTCTTTTTCACTTACCCTGGCAGATGGCAGCCCAAATATGACTTTCCTGTGAGGTTACAAAAGCATTCACCGTTTCCTCTCCACGACTGAAGGCATGGACATGTAGTCACCGCAAGGATTTAGGACACCATATTCAATATTCAGTTCATTTTTAAGAAAAGCTCATATATTGATGTCCAACTGCGTTTCTTTATCTCTGGAAAAAGGGATTTTATTACGGTTGAACAACAAGAAATGTCTAATTATATGGATCAAACAAAGAAAGTAAAATGTGCTTTTAAGCAGAGGAAAAATTTAGGACACCATATCCGTTTATAGCTAATCTACCCTCTTTGGCTGAAATGAGAGAAAAAAAAGTTTATTTGTTCTTGCACGTTGTTGCCAGCATTGCAAAATGTTTGTTTCCGGACCGAGAATTAAAATGAACAAAAGACAATAAGTAAACATTAGTCATAGACTGAACAACAGTGAAATAAGAATAAAGTGGTTCAACCTGATTTTCTTTTACTTTTGCCTTTCTGATGATGTCATTCCCTGTTGCTTTAGAACCAACTTTAAATTAGATTAGCTTCTTTTTACACACCTGAATCTCTCCATTTGTTTGTATCTTAACGTAACAGCCATTGAGGAGTCAGCATCTATGTGGGGTATGGACAGTTATAAACAAGTTGTAGGTGAGAAATGGTAAACTATAGTGAAACTTGTAGACAGTATCAATTAAGGGGGGAAACAGGCAAGACGATCAATAAGGAAATAAATAAATGTGGAAGAAATATTGGTATCAAGATTATAATGCAGTAATGAACAATGGATATAAATTAACTGTGTATCCCAAGCAGGTGGTTATAAAAGTATAATTATATTATATTGCACTTCAATGTGGGGGATACGTATCCATCTGTGGGGGCATGTTGTCTGTACATGTGGTAGGGATATGGGGTATCTGCATGGCTTCAAAGTCCATTTAACAGTTTCACATCTGCTGGGTAAAAAGCCGTTTTTCAGTCTTGACAGGCGGCTATGAATGATTTCGAATATCCTGCCAGGAGGAGATGCAATGCGTCTTGTAGCCATCTACCAGTCTTTTACATCAGTCTGAGGAAAGTTTGCTCCACTCCTCATTTTCAGCTCTGAGAGGTTCGAGGCTTTCTTGCATGTACTGTACAGCTCGTTTCAAGTCATCCCACAGCATCTCAGATGTTTGAAACTGTATAAACAGGTCAAGGCAAAAAAAAAAAAAAAAAAGATTTTGGACAACGCCACGGAACAATCAACAGCCCACAGCTGTTGATTACATTTATCTTGAGAGACGCAACAGCGTTTATGTACAACATCCTTTGTTATCCTGTGAAAACCTATTGATTTCCACTTCTGAGTGGCAAAGATGGCAGCAGAGATTGAATTATAACGCAGAGAGGAGAGACAATGGAATCATTACAAGATATTGATGCGGCACTGTCATTATACGGTATTGCTTTTACTCACTATCATAATAGACTTGATACTAAATTATACACCACTAGCTGGTTATCACTGCAGTCTATGATTTACTCACAAAGAAGCCCATCCTAGCCTTGATTAGTCATGTTTCATTGTTGCTCTTTACAGGATTTTGTCAGCGTGGTGAAGTTCATTCATCGCAATATCATTAAATGAAAATGAGCTATATTTTGGCTTCTCTCTTCAATCTGTCATTGTTCAGGTCATAATAATGTTACAGCACACAAATAAAGGTATATTTGACCGTAATAAACAGTAAACAATGTTTTTTGCCATTGTTTTTTTTACTTGGATGTTGTTCTCTGTCAGGTCCAATTAACTACCAAGGCTGAAAACTGCTGTAACAAAAGTCTTTACTGTCTAAAAGTGAAAAAAGTTTCATATCGCCATAGGCGGAGAGGGTGTCAGCCAGAAATCTAAAACCTTCAAGGGCAGACCTCCACCCTGTTAAATTAGTGGAATGTTCTGGTTCATGCCTGCAAATGCAGCAACTCAAATGCACCTCATAAATTTTTCCAAGAGGAATCATTGAATGTCTAGTCAAAATTTAACCAAAAGTATCTTTATGACACAGTTCCTGTGTGTATGTATGTATGTATGTATGTATGTATGTATGTATGTATGTATGTATGTATTTTGGCCTCTGATATCCAGATCCAGTGGTAATGTCGGAGCTTCCAGAATAAATTTAACTTTATTGTTTTTTGTTTCTCCAACCCTCACAAACACATTTGTTTTTGAGATTAATACTTTTTTTATCTAGCGTCTTATCTCTGTTATGGTTATATTTACACTCATTAAAACTAGCTGGTGAAATTTGGAATGAAGACAATCAAATCGTATGCACATCTTGACCTGTGAACTACTCCCATGTGTTACATGTACAGAGCAGCATCTAGAAATGCAAATAAGACCAACTCTACATTACTGAAAGTGCCCACTTATACTTGGCTTTATGTCGGTGAATGCATTGTTAATGTAACTAATGCGGACTTCCTTGCAGGTTATAACGAAGAAGAAAGCTTTGAATACTTCATAGTTTGCCCCAAGGCATGACTCCACAGGCAAGATTTAAGAAATGCTTAAAAATCAAAATTGTTCTAAATGAATCTGTAATGAACGATCTAAACATTCCATGATTATAGTAATTCTTATTCTACTTTATTTCCTCATTGCACAGCAGGCTGTTTAAAAAAAAAAAAAAAAAAAAAAAAACTTTAAGACAGTCAAGTTTTCCACATTGTGTTTTTTAAAATCCCTTTCAGGAACATTATTCTCATCTATGGATGCACTGTTCTTTAGATGTAATATTATTTTGCAACATTGTTACACTAAATAATTTGGTATGACTTATTGATTTTGTCTTTACTTCTGTGTACTTTAACTGCAATCCTCCCAGAGTTAACCCTTTTTACTTTTTATATACCTTTCAAAGACATATGAGAAATATGTAAGACAAGAAGGCCTTGTCTTATAAAGACAAAATCTCCCCATGAGGTCTCCAGTCTTTATTCCAAAGTTCTGTCAAACCAATGGATAGAAATAACTTTAATTACAACAAAATTCAGAGAGAGAAGATTTTTAGCATGAGTAAAGCCATGCTGAGCTTCACAAATAGTTTTATTATTTAAATATCCACTATGGAAAGTATTTTTATTTTTTTTTTAATCAGAAGCTTTCTTCTCAGGAAAATTCCAGGATAGGCCCTCTCGTGACCTAGTGTCGAGAGTTGTGTTTTGTGGACCAGGGTGCAGATAAGAACCCAGAAGAGGCATATTGTAGTGGAGATTTTTGTTTAATAATGAAAAGACAAGGCTTACAGGCAGGAAGGAACCAGGAGCAGAACAGAACAATGACTAGATAGCATTGCAGAGGACCTGACAATTGGTTTGGCTGAACTGACTGAATATAAAGAAGGGAAGATGGCAGGGGCAGAGGGAGAACTGAATCTAAGAATGGCAGACAGAAAATAAGGACTGAAATCATAATAAGCAGAAGCTGGCTAAAACAGGAAACAAATCCAAAAGATACAAGAATACACTACGGACATAAATACTGGACAGAAAACTAAGCTTAAAAGCAAGGATAGACAGTTTTAAAGGTGCAAAACAAACAGGCTGCAGGATCCTCAGAAAGCTGCAATGAGTAATCAAATCCCTGGTGATCCTGACACCTAGGGACCCCGTGTCAGGATAGGAAAGAAGAAAAAAAACAAACAAGAATGACTTGATGGTTTCTCCCACCTATAATAATATTGCCCAACAAAATTACATATGTGTTGTCTTGTTTAGGTCTTAACTGATGTCAGTGGTGGATAAAATGCAGTCAGAAATGTTCTACCATCCTAAATAATGACAAACTTTAAAAAAGCTCCTAAATACCTGAGTATTTTCATGTTGCAAGACAAGCAAACACTTTTTAGATGGCTGGTACCTAAACAATTAAGAACCCGCAATAATGTGTCTATTTTATGAGGACCTGGCTTATTTTAAAGACAATGTATATTCTGTATGTTTAAAGGCTCACACTATCCCTTTTCATCAGAGAGTTTAATTGGTCATTCATGATTCATATGAGTTTCTAGCGCAGCTGAATTAACGACTAATCTCCCTCCTCAGGATATTATCAAGCTCTACAGAAGCGTTGTTATGAACCATCCATTTGATCCAGGTGTGTTAAACCAGGGTGCATCCAAAATATGCAGGACATGAATAGAGTTAGAGCTATTCAAGATAATATAATTGCCCACCTCTGATCTAAACTGTCACATTTAAGGCTTTATTTTGGAAAGTATCTGTAAGCTCAGTTCTGGAAGGGCAAAATAGCCTTTTTTTCAGGACTGGGGTGGGTGGTGCTTACATTAGTAATGTGGAAAAGTGAACATCATAACCTAATGAGGACTAGTTTTAAAATCAGCAATCAATATTGCAAGTTGCAATATTCCAACTTCTAATATTGCGGTTCTTTCTTTGAAGAGTCTTCACTTTATTTTGTCAGTCTTTACTGCCAGCTTCATTTTTCGCAGGCTGATATAGGAAGAAGACATTTTCATCCAAAATATTCTGTCATGTGATCAATTTAATTCAGTATTGGTTGACAGTTTTACTGTGAAACCAGTTGAGATAAAATGAAAATGATCAAGCAATGGCCACTTGAAAGGCTCCCAAAAATAAATTCTACTTCGTGCCTCATATAACCTTCACCACCTCTGCTTTTCTCTCTTTGTAGACAAGAAAAATTTCCATGGAGTATTTCTGTCTTTAAAGAGCACTTTAAAAAGGTCTCTAATGACCCGTTACATCCAGCAAACAGTTGTTTAAAGTAGCAAATGGCTCTTTTGAAGTGCGAACTTGCTCAGAAATGCAACAATACTTTAAACTGAATAGAAATTAAGTGTCCCCCTAAGATCTAGCATTAAATAAACTCTTGGGTCACCAGCAGGTATTGCCTGCCTTTAAAGAACCCAAACTGAGCCAAACTAATCCGTTCATTCACGCTCTGCGCCGTTTATGTCTTCCATCGCATGCTTAGACAATATCCACTTAATTTTTGCCAAGGTGATTTGATTATGTACCATGAAGACGCCACTGAACACATTCAAAACAATCAGGCACCTTTATTCTCTAAGAAAACTGTAGGAGCTGAAAACTCCCGTTAATGACAGCTTTGGGCTTCAATGATTATGGTCTTTATCAGGTCTGAATGCATTCAAATGACAGTCATTTATTCTCTTCAGTCATTCAGCAGATTAAATAATTTCCTCCACATTAATTTTTGAAAAACACAAATAAGTTATAAGTGCATTTACAGAAACAAACTTATTTAAGACAAAGAATAAAATGATGCACTTTGGTTTTAACAGCCATTCTTTGGCATATATATATATATATATATATATATATATATATATATATATATATATATATATATATATATATATATATAATTTGATCAGTCGAAAAGAATGGTAGGAACCAGACATGGCAACTGAGCCTGAGAGCATTTATGCAAATTACACTGTTGATCCCAGTCTGCTCATTGGATTTGGAGACATTTGAGTGAAAAGCAAACAGTTTTGAAGAATTACTGAACAACTTTCTGCCGGATGGAGAGGAACTAGTTTGGGCTTCCTGTTTGTTCGGGTAAGTCCACAGATCCTTTGGATTAGCCATGTTTGCCAGTACAAGCAAATTGTGGATATGTCAAAAATTACAACCCATCGGGAGGATTGGCTTTTCAATAGCTTTTTGTTGGCATGATTAGGAAGAGGGGAATATCATGTGAACCTAAACCCTAGAATTTAACAAATTGATTGACTAACTGCGGTGCTCATTGTATGGGTTTTTATCCATTTTTATTTTTTATTTTTTTTGCAGATGTCTAAGATGGTGTTTGTGCAGCAGATCTTATTGCTGAGAAGGACTAAGAAGCATTTCTTCTCTAATGTTTTACTAAAGTGGTTAACGCGGAGAACAAGTCTCTCTGCTTTGTAGAGCAAGCAGAAGAAACATCAAAAAAAACGATGAAACCTCAAACTTTTGGCAGATTCTTCAATTGTAATGTCCAACGGGCAAGTACAACAGCAGACATCTTCCTACCAAAGTAATTAAAAAGTCCAAGAGTGTTTGCCTTTGATTGCCTGATATCAGACAGAATTGTCGACTTGTTAGTCAACCCGGTGGAGTGGTTGGAATCAAAGGTCTGGACCCAGGCAACGCTGGGAATCTATCTTTGAAGATCAAGGAATGAACTTCAAATAGAATTGCAGTAGCATTATAGGGGGAAAGGGGGGGGGGGGGGGGGAATCAAACCAAGTTGATTTGCTGTGATTAGAGGTGTGTTTGGCCCAAATCTTTCCAAAACAGACTGATGTGTCTGAGATGTCCTGCAAGCATGATTCCTCCAAGCCTTGAAGGGAAGGCTGAGCTACACTAGGTGTCTCTCAGCTGTGCAAACAATCAATCACCGGCAGTGGCAGGTGGATTACGACCCACTATCTGTGTTCATGCGCTTCTGGGTATCAGTGGATAGATATTCCCCAGACATGCCGAAAGTGAGTAAGTGGCACAAGAGAAGAAAGGCCACCTCCGTATTGCAGGAAGGTCTCCTTCAGAATCATGGATAAAGTATTACTGCTTTACTGCACAGCTGTCCAGAGGGAAGTAATGTTTTATTGTCACCGACGCTGGACAGCAGACTCCCATTTGGAGAAAATATCCCAAAGGGGTGCAGGTCCACCTCTGATGAAGCCAAAGCTTTGATGTCGCATAGAAAAGTGTGCAGTGTGGAAGTGGAAGGTTTTGGACTGGTACAATGCTTGAAATGGACTTATAATCGACAGCTGAAGCAATAGCATGCAATGTGCTTTTCTTTTCTTCTTTTAAACATACATCGAAACTTAATTTTGAAACTGTTTTGCTCACAGATAAAAAAGTAACCTGAAATAACGTGTGCAACCCATTAGCTGTTTATTTATTTATTTTCATTTTTTGAGACTTTGGCAATAGTTGGACAAACCCTGTGGGTTGCGCAAAGTTTATTGTAAACTTCAGAATGCCAAACTCATAGGTCACATTCAATCTATGAAATTAATGCATATTCCTACGACTTGTTTGCTTAATTTATATTTAATGGACTGGCAAATTACCTAATTACTTCCCTTTTCCAGTGAATAGTCAACCAGAGTTTAATGAAAGCCGGAGCAAGGATGTCCACTAACCTGTCGAGATCTTTGCATTGCTTGTCGTCATTTCAGCTTTTAACTTTTTGTTCCCTCTTTTTTTTTTTTTTTTCTTCATAGTAGGTACACCTGGTCTGGTGTTCTGTTAGCTGTGACATCATCCAGAGAAGACAGATCCTCCACTATTACCATATAATGTAGAACAGATTACTGGATTGATGTGTGTTTCTGTGCTCGTTTGTCTTGTTGTGTCTCTGCTCTGTCTTCTGTAACCCCCAGTCAGTCGAGGCAGATGACCGTTCATACTGAGCCCGGTTCTGCTGGAGGTTTTCCTCCCTGTTAAAGGGGAGTTTTCCTCTCCACTGTCGCTTTATGCTTGCTAAGTATGAGGGATTGCTGCAAAGCCATGGACAATGCAGACGACTGTCCCTGTGGCTCTACGCTTCTTCAGGAGTGAATGCTGCTTGTCAAGACTTGATGCAATCTACTGGGTTTCCTTAGGAATTTTTTTTTACCAATCTGTATAATCTGACCTAATTTGTATAAGATAATTAAATTTGACTTTGGGAAGTGCCTTTACATGACATGTTTCATGCATTGGCGCTATATAAATAAAGTTAAATTGACTTGAAATCTCCTGATATTTTTTTGTGCTTTTGAAATTTATTTATTTTTTCCACTTTGGCTGTCTTCGTGTGATTTTCATAACATTTGGCAATATTTTTGGTTTCAGGTGGAATATACATTGTTTTACATCACATTTTAAAGGATTTTTTTAAACATACTACTGTTACAATTTATTTTCTAATTTGATTGTTTTTTCATTCTTTGGTGCTGCAATTTTGTTTTCCACTAGGTGATAGATGATAACTTCATGTACTTCATGTACTATAAAATATATCAATTACATCAATTCAAGTGCAGAAAATTTTTTATTTGATGACTTTTTAATTAAAAAAAAATAGAAGTTGACTGGAGTTACTGTCATGCTGCCAACTATTTTGCCACTCAAAGGTATGGATAACAATCGCCCACCCCAACAACAACAAAAAAGATCCAATCTGCAGATTGGGGTTGGGGTTAAGGTTGTTTTTTGTGATGTACCCCGTTGATCAAGAAATCCAGGAATATTTGAAATTATTCATATTTTGGTTATTGAATATGAATATGAATATGATAAATATAACATAGTAGAGCTACAAGACAGACCTTAAGTAAGGTACTGCATTCCTTTGACTGTTCTGTGCTGACTGGTCATAAGGGTGGTCTTGTTCATATTTCCATTTTACAGAGTAAGGTATTGCAATTCAGAAGCAAGCCTAAAAAAAAATCCCTTTTCTTTTGTCTTCTTAGAGCACATTAAGAACCTGGTAACTTTTAACAAGTCCAGTTATCAGGTATCAAGTAGATATTTTTTGGTATTTTTATTATTATTGAATTAAAATGCTATTTATTGCATTGAGTTTTAAATAAATGTTTGATCCAGAGAACTATAAATAAATACATGGTGCTTATTTTGTTGAGTCATGTGGTGGTTTCCTGAAAGTAGTCATTCTTCAGCTAAATTGAAAAATGGTTAGGAGTCAGCTTGCATTATTGACATTAATGTATAGGATCATGTAACATAACTTCACTACAAAGTTGCTTTTTAAGGACATCTAATCCTAATTTACAGTCTTTTTTTGTAGAGTTCAGATGTTGATCAGTAGAACACAGATCTGTTCAGTCTGGCTCTACAAAGGGCTGCAATATAGACAGATTGCCAGTCAAACAGAAAAAGAGTTTATATCCGACACTACTGTAGGAAGACATCTAATCCCTTGCTGGTATCACAGCTTTTCTCAGAAATGAAACAGTAAAAAAAAAAAAACACAGCCCATGAGTGAACATTTTTACCCAATGATGGCAAAACAAAGAGGCCTAACATATCACGACCTAGGATTCTGAGTGTTTCAGTTTGGCTTTATGATTAAGGAGAGCCTGCAGCCACATATAGTGCTTATAGACGATATGTAAATCACTCTGCATCATCTGGATATGTGAGCAAAGATGCCTTATTTCTTCATGTGAGGTGCCCAGAGTCATGGCTCTTTTATTGTCCTTTCAAAGAACGAATCGTCTTCCGTCTCTCCTGTAACGAATATTTGACAAGCCTCACTTGTGATGAATGCTGACAAATTTTCAATAGCTCTGATGCCGTTGAAAATAAGTCCTGTTGAAATAAGTGACAGCCCTAGAGAGACGTGTCATTTTTTCTACAAAGGGAACATCTAGACAAAGAGAGACCTTGTGCTCAAACGAATTAACTTTTAATAAGGAAAATGAAATCTCATTCAAATAATTGAATACTTTCTTATCAAATGTTTAAATAAACAGACAGCGCGGGGAATGTGTTGAAAAGTAAAATTAGTTTCACCTCTGATGCATGCAGCTAATGAGTTTTCATTGACTCTTTGTGACAGGTCCTGACGGCTGTATATGCTCCAGTTACAGTCATTTCTCGCAATTTCAGGGGATAAGGAGGACATGGAGTGCTGCAAAAAGCACTGCGGGAATCGTCTTAAGCGAAGGCAGCTTCTGGTGTGTTGGGTCAAGAAGTCTGGTTATAAGAACAAAGTCCTGGTGTTAATTCATGGCAGAGACGCTGCATACAGGCCAAATTCGGACAGATGATGATAGATGTAGTGGAACAGAGGACATGATATTGTATACAAACTGGATAACTGTGCCTTTCTCTCTTTTTTTAAGTTGTAGCAGTTTTTATTGAATGAACCCCAAGATGACTTAACTTAAAAACAGTGGTCTCAAACTCTGGTCATCTAGGGTCGGTGTCTTGCAACATTCAGATATGTCCCTTGCGCAACACTCCTGAATCAAATGGCTAATCCACCTCACTAGCAGGCAGCAAAAGCGGAAGTGGGTCAGCGGTCACCATAATAAGTGCTGTCTGAATATCAGTAGGGAATGAGGTAGGAAGTATGCTCCCTCACCCGGCTAGTTTTGCCTAGGAACTCTGTGACATCCCTTACCGGCACTAAGTACCCTTTACGTATCCCACAATTCTTTGCGTGACATGACGTATCACTACAGCACCCTCACGAAAATCAATGAAAATGTCCGGAGAGAAGAGAGCGAACACTCTGTAGTTCATTTTCGGAAGGATGTGGCCTCGGATTTGACTTTTATCATCCTTGTCTGTTACCATCACGTAATGACGTTTGGGTTAAAGGTCGTCCGAATTCGGCACAGCAGTCCGAAGCCCCTCTCCTCTTCATGACAGAGTTATTACTCTATCATAGAGAGGAAAGTGAAAGTTTAAGGATCAGAAGCTAGGAGTAGGAGCTAGAAGCTATTATTAAGGGTATTCGAATGTAGCCCAACTTTGCAGAGCTCTGCTAATGAGCGCATCCTGGAGTACGGTGTGTAGAAGCAGAGGGGCATCTAAAAGGTGCAGGACACCGGCCTTAAAGGACCAGTTTGAGACCACTGCCTTAAATGATGGTAAATTATTCAAGGCCATTTCAAATAAACAAACAAAATTGAGTGCAAATGTTTTCGTACAAAAAGAAAAAAAAAATAGTCCACTAATATTTGGTCAAATGAGCATTTAGCAATTTGCAGTTTGACATTAACAAACAATCCTGTTCAGGTTTTATTCAACCTTCCTTGCGGGTTTAGTAGTTATCACTGAAATGGTTTGGTTCCTGACAGACTGCTACATAACTCAAGTGTTGTTGCTATGCCTCTCCTGGCCCTTGGCTTGGCTGCAACTCATGCAACTCGCTTCTTGTACTTAGAACTGCTTGAACTGATCATTTTGGAATCTGCAGGGGTATAAAAAGTCTTTCCCGATGAAGGTGAATCTACAATTCTATCCAATTCTGCATTGACATCCTCAAACCGTCCTATTTTTCTGAGAAGGAACCAGTCCACTTCAGGCTGTCAGAAAAAAGTACTTTTTCATGTAGGCAATGATGCCTCTGATGGTCTTGATCAAGGGAAACCCTCTGCACCACTGATTCAAATATTTTGGTGAAGGTAATTTTATATTCTGACCCCGTGTGGGAGTAATCTCATGTGTAATCTTTACTTTAGAAAAAAAAAAAGGTTTAAATGAATCATTAAAGCTAAAACTAATATCCCAGCCAATCCCATAAAGAATACTGCAAGTCTAACCTTTTCATTGGAAATGTGGATAAAATAATTCAATCCATAACTTTTTAGATAAACTTTAGGGGTTAAATTAAATATTACTTCAAATTTCTTTCCGGTTTATGAGTTGGCATCTAGTACGAAAATTTCACACCTTCACCTCTCTCTTGGCCACTGCTCCACTTGAGATTTGCATCGATCCCGCGGCGCTCAATCAATAATAATTAGAAAAGCATTTAATGACTTTGTGAACTCCTAACCCCAAATGTTGCATAATTGCGCAGCGGGGAGTTTTTCTGGTTAAGTAGACGGGGCCCAAGCATAATGTAGTGGCTTTGAGTGTTTGCTGCAGATTTTCAAGTAGCCTTTTAGGATGAGATGAGAGGCAGCAGGGGGTGGATATTTATTTCTGGTGAGGATCTTGCTGGTTAGCAATGCACCCATTAAACATTGTTTTACTGTAAAACATTATGCATAAAAGACATAATTTTTTAAACATGATATATTTTATTTCTTTTGTAATACTTTAGCCCTAAATGCTTTTCTACCTGTGTAGCATGAACCACGTGGAGGATTTTACAGACGCCACATCGCATTTTTTCCCCCTAAATATAATGTATGGTGTTGGGTTTTATATGAAAGACTGAAAGAAAGCGGTTCCTAATTGTGTAATGGAAGAAATGGGATAAATGTTAAAATAAAAAAAAGTTTAGCATGGGTTAATGGTCAACTCACCTGAATTAGAAAAAAGGAAAAAAAGAAATAATTGCAACTGTAGGTTCAACACTGCTTAAAATGCCTAGACTGAAACTGTGTTCCATTTTTTTTGTCAAATATAGCTCAGGTTCAGTCAGATTGGGTGGAGAGTGCATGTGAACTGAACCGTTCAAATCTTGACACAGATTCTCAGCTGCAGTCTGACGTTTAACTATGTTGTTGTGAAACATAGATGTGCTGCTATTTAAGCGGCTTATAGTCGTACTGCTGGAAGGCAGACCTCTGATATTCTGATAATAACAAACCTCTGAGGCCAGGTAGCTGTACATTTAGTGAGATTAAATTAAACGTGGGTGGACGGTGGACCTGTTTGGTCACCTTTGAAGCCACTCTGTTGCTCTGGTTTTTATTCAGCGATACAGATTGAAGGGAGCAGATTACTTATTTCTAAGATAAACAGAAATGATTTGGTATCCACAACCATGCTTGTTCCCTCATAAGGAAACACACCACAGTTTGTGGTTGTAAAAGGGAAAAAAGTAAGGGGTTATCACATGTTTTGCCAGACACTGCAGTTGGTAATTTTTTGAAAAACATCAAAAAACCCTTACCTTAATTTAACGGGTAGGTTTGCTTGCAGACTTTTGGAACGTTAATCTAATAGGAGCATCCATGCTGTTTTACAACCCAAAGCGAACGCCATGCTTGCACACAAGTCTTGTTCCAGGGGGTCTCAGAAATGAGCTGCCCACAGCGAATGCCTTGCAAATCTATGATAATTTCCCTGCCCGATCGATAAAGACATGCAGGGCTTGTTTGCATAAAACATATTAGGCTATGAGCAATGGCCTGTGCAAAAGCTGGCCTTTTGAAGTGATATTTCACTTTGTTAGTGCATTTTCAATCTGTAGCGCGAGTGCCCCCTTTATATACACTATGTTAATGAACAGTCAAACCCTGGCAAGTTCGACTCCAAAAATCCATAGTCATTAATGTCCGGGCTCTTCTCATCAGAATTTACAATCAGGCAAAATTAGTCCATTTAACAAAAATCTATACAGTAACATTATCATCTGCACTGCGGTGGTTCGGTTTGAAATAATGGAGGCTTGTTCCAAACACACCACGTGTCCAGAGAGCATGCATCATTACTAATAATGGGCAGTGATGACACTTTCTGCATGTAACTGGGTTTGGATAGCTCAGACATATATATGAGCTTTTTGACACTATTGCACAGACTGGCTTGATTCCCTTCCTGCCGCTTTCCATGATGACACACATTTGACGGCTGGCGGGTGGGCTTCGCATTTTACCAAATGATCTGTTTAAAGCCACTGGCTCCCAAGATCAGATGCCGCAGTTGCTAATTATGTGACCTGGCGTTTGTTAAGAGTTACACTTTCGTAACGGCAGGTATTACAATTGTGCTGCCATCAGATGTGTTGGAGTGCTAATTAAACCACTGGTGGCACATTTGACGCCAGGGGACGCTGGAAAGCATTTCAACTGAGTCCGTATTGCTCAATGATTAAAAAGTAGCGGCTTTGAGTCTGTGCAGTCTGAAGATGGCATTGTTCCCGTTCACCATGGAAGGCTGAATTAATAGAAAGTCATTCAGGTCATTAATTGATGCTTTGAGGCATCGCCTGGTGTCTTAAAAAAATGCCATTAAACCACTACTTGATGTTTATTCAGTGGCACTACACATTTAATAAGTGCCAGCAGATCCTAAATAGGTGTTACCTGGTGTTCAAAAAGTGTAGCGCCACAAGTGTAGCCTTTATTGAATACCGGATGGCGCTTAATAAAGGCATGTAGGACTACTAGCATCACTGCCCTCTGAACTTGACGGCCAGCTGTCAACCAATGAGTGAGAAGCTAAATCGGATCCCCCAAAGGGCTCCCTTACATTCACCTTTAGATGTTGAAATCTGCACTACAAGGAAGTAGTTCAATATGTGCCGCATTACATTTTAAGAACTCAAGATGTACATTGAAGCAGTCTTGTGCAAAGGTGTAAAACAAACCCAACTGTATAATCTTCTGTATCGTATCTCATGTTAAATGCAGAGAAAACGAAGGAGCCAGTTAATGGTTTGTACTTGTATAGCAACTTGCTTATCAAGTTCTGAGGACCACGAAGCGCTTTACACTACATTCAGTCATGCACCCATTCCCTCACACATTCACACGCAGAGCATGGGAAGCTACATTTTGTAGCCACAGCTGCCCTGGGGCAGACTGACAGGGGCACACACGGGCCCCCTGACCACCGACAGCATGCTAACTGGGTGAAGTTTCTTGCCCAAGGACAATGACTGAGACCGATGGAGAGGTGGTTTGAATTGGAAACCCACCGGTTACAGGGCGAACTCCTAGCACCTGTGCCACTGTCGCTGGTGGTGGACTCTCGCAGGAGAAGACCCACCTCTTTGACAGCGGTGAACATCTATGGAAATGATCTGTTCTAGAAATGACCAAGGAATCCTTTATAAGGCTTGTTAAACCATTGAAATAAATTAGATGTCTCAATACGGTTATATCGTTGGTTAAAAAAGCAACCCTTCCAAGTCATTTAATGTTTATAAACATAATAAATTAAAACTGAAATTTTATTGTGAAATCTATGCATTTATTTAAAGGTTGGAATAATTTAATCTTATGTAAATAAAGTCAACTGAAAGAATTAAAATATTTATTTCATGCTGTAAGCATGTATCAATTTTAATGGGTAGAGAATCCTTTTGCAGAAAATTGATTAGTCATGGCGACAGCTCAGATTTTTTTATGAGTGAAATAGGAAATAAATAATGATGTTATATGATATAATTGGTAAATAATTTAAACTTTAATATTCTATATTATTTTTTATAGCACATTTATACATACAATATTTACAAAATAATTTATTTTACATTTATTACAGTTTTTTATACAATCACTTGCACAAACATTTTAATGAGATACTCTTGTCATACTTTTGATGTAAAGTCTTAGTCTTTCATATAAATGAGCGACGCAATTTTCTAACTATAGCATTTGTTCAACAATAGGCTTTCTGAAGTGTTGAAGCGTGTGGTTGGGTTATCAGTCAGTTTTACAGTCTCTCAAGCCCACATTAATACATAAGGTAGGATTGGGTCCTTTCACCTTTAAAAACAAAAATAGTTAACATTTGTAAGTTTCTTTGGGGTTCACAGAAGCATTGTTGAAAAATCTCAATTTAAAGAGCTTGCCCTTGAACCGCATCACAAAAAAATGATTGGCACGAATGCCCAATGAATGTGGGGCTACTGAGTAGAGAGGGTTGAGTTAAATGGTAGTTGGGCTAATACTTAATTCAAAAAACTGCTGGAGGCAAATTTGTTCCCGAGGAAACATCCTCCGGACATGCAACGGCTGCGGGCCAGTGAGCAGCTCTATAATATCGATTGACAAAGTGTACATTTAAATTGGTTCACAGGAGAGTGCAAGTTCATTGGAATTGATTGTCAATAACCGTGCCACTGATATGATCAGGATCAGTGTTTTAAATCCAGATGTCCAGTGCATAAACAGGCAGACTGATATGTCTCATGAAAGCCTGCGGTAGAAATAATGGAAACTGGTCTATTTGATCAAAAGGATACTAAAGAGGTCCAAGCAGTACTGAAACGGTAATTGCTTTAAAACAGCATGAATCTGCACAATTGCCATACCACTAATTAGAGGTAATTTGCTTTCCTACGGAAGGGTTGGTAAAATACTGTCTTGATAGGTCAAGCCTCTAGAAAGATGAAACCGAGCATGATCAAAATGGAGTCTACCATCATTATGATGTGCATTTAGATCACATTTCCGAGGCTGCACACCAGCAGAATAAAAAAAACAAACCACATTATACGTCTACGCACATCCACAACAGTGACTATTTTAGCTATCTGGGACAAGTATTGGAAAGGACACAGATGTCACAGTTTTGATGTGACCCAGATGTGTTGCGGTTTGCTCTGCCGCTGGAGCATGGGACTCATTTGGACAGTAAAAGAAGAGCAGGATTCGACCCATCTGTGCACACAGGCCACACTGCAACTCGCAGCTGTTTAAAGTAATATGGGACAATGAATGCTTGCAGCTGATAAAAAGCACACACAGAGGCAGAGCTGTTGTACCGTCTGGGTTTCCTGTGGATGTGATCTCAGAAAAACGAGTCTGTTAATGCATGGTTTTAGACGGACTGACTTTTGGTTGTTTGCTTATTATTCACCCGGACATGGCTGGATGGGTAAGATCTATGGGTAAATGTTGAAGACTGGCAAAGACTGAAATGTAGAACACAACTGATGGAAGTGTGCAACCATCTACAGAGCAAATGCAACATAAAGTAAGTCAAATGTAAACCACGTTAAGGCGGGGTGAGGGGGTGGCGGGCCTGAAAGCCATGTTGTCATTGATGCATTGATGAAAGAAGCCTCAGTGACATGAAGGCAGGCCACCATTTAGGATGAGTTTGAAATGTTGCCAAAGTCTGTCAAAAACAAAGCGCTTCCCCATTAATTTCCCATCCAAATGTTTAATGAAATTTGAAATCAAACATTCCGCGAAGTCGATTCATCTCCGTGGGTGGCTGAAAGCCGGCCGGCCGGAACGGCGGGGGACCTGTTGGCAACGTTGCTCTGATGTACCCAACCTTTGCTCTGCAGTGAGTCATCTATTTAATTGGGATCAAGTAAAAAAAAAAAAAAAAATCCTTGTCTTCTTTAGTTTTTCTACCTTTCCATGACCCTTCTATGGACTCCCAGAAACACCTCCTTACCTGCTGGGTTGATGGAGTTGTTTATTCTCAAACAGAAAACAGTCTTTATCTAGGTCACCTTTGAGACACTCGTGTCACCGACACTGCACCAGCTTTTATTTACGTCAGTCAGAACGTGTTGTATCTCATTCATCTCTTCTCCTACTCACCCCCCTTAAGGGTGTGGAGACACTACATATGCTGTTAAGCAATAGATTATTTGCTCTAATTGTAGACTTTGGATAGACTGAAAGTATATGAATACTTTTGACACTAGCTCTAGTTTAGTTGATCTGTATGTAGGTGTGCTAAGGAAAACTTGTAACTTAGGCCTGATAGTGTTGGACAAGAAAACAATTGTTGTTAAGTATGTTTAAGTATGTTAAGTATGTTTTGATTTATTTAAATTTACTTCCTGTAGTTAGTAAAAAGAAAACTCTATATTGGACCTGGGGGAAACATTGATCTGCCCCTGTCTCTGGGACAGTCAGCCTATTGACTATTTTGTATGCCCTTTTGTCCCTGCCTTCTTCCACGTATGAACAAGCTGTGGCACCATCTTGGTAATTTTACCCAATGCCGATCCGTACTACCATTTCACTCCTACCTACCCATTTCCTCAACTGTACTGTGTACCTGTGAACAAACCATTTTGTAGTCATGTACTTAAACCATGTACATGTTTGTTTATTCTAGTTTAGTGTTTTGGCACAGTGCCTTCCTATGCCATTGTAACAAAATAAGAGGTACAACATGATGTGTGTATAAGCGCCTAACCTATGTTTGGCAAAATTGAAGCAATATTACAAGTGACTAGCCATTTTTTCCCTGAATCAGTTCAAATTAGCTGAAGTTTACACTGAAAGACGAAAGTAGATGAAAGTGACGATCAAGACCTTGAACAGGAACCAAATTAATGTTACACTGTGCACCAGAGGTGTTCACAAGTCACGTTTACCAAATCCAAGTCTTCAAAAGGTCAAGTCCAAGTCAATTATCTTATATTTTTCACCCAAACTGAGTCTGTAGTCTCAAGACTAGAACAGCCATTTTCTTATTAAATCCATGACATCTTGTCCACCTTCACAACCCAAACCTGAACTGCTATGCCTTAATCCTAAATTACCACATGAACATTTAATAATTATCTTTCAATCATTTCGTATTAAGAGTTCATCTTTTTATGATTTAACAATATTTTTTCTGTCCAAACATCTGCTCAAGGGTGATTTTGAAAGTTGATCAAATGTAATTTTCCCCCCATTATAATTATAAATAGGCATTTAGGCTCTAAGAAATAATAAATACGATTGGAGAGTTTTTTATTCTCCTAGCCTTTCACAGTAAAACATGCACAGCAGGTGCAGTCTGTTGCTCACACATCAGCTTGCTTTAACTCTTCCCTCCATGATATAAAAAAACCGTTACTAAGACTCGGGTCTCAGACCAGGAGTGCAACGGAAGTCTTTATGGCACAAGTCCAAATGAGGTCTCAAATCTTATTTCTGTGACTTATGTCTGACTCTTGTCAGCATATCAAACAATGTTCAATAGTCATCTTAAAACAAAATGCTACTAGCCAGATTAACTAGTCAAAGCCAAATCATTCAATTTAATGGCGTATGGACCTGTATCTTGGAACAAACATTAGCCTAAAGACTGAGTATTTCAGAGCAGTAGCACTAGGTGTTTAGCCAGGTTATCAGTAATATGAAGCTGAGATATGTAAGAGTGAGCCAAGCAGTTACAGATATCAAGACTCAAGAATCTTTACTGTCATTATGTGTTACCATAATGGCATTTTTGATGAGACAGGGACACGACTCAGACTGCACACAGATAACACATAACACGCGGACAAAACTAAATCTTTCCAAACTGTTTTTTACCCTCCTGAAATCAGTTAAATGCAGTGGCCAACAACATTACCTGAATAGCTTAAAGCATGTAAATTGTCCTTAGCATATAATAAGACTAATTTCAGAGTCAGATATCAGTCCTTTTGCAGGCAATATAGATTACGGTAAATGGAAATGTGAATGTTTTTGCTTTACTTTCATTCTACTGCTCAATCACCCATGCAGATCCAGTTCCATTCAAAGTGATGTACTTCATTGAAATTGACGCCTTTATGCAATTCTAAATTTTATAGCTATATTTGGAACATACTTTGATATTTCTACATATTTACAAAACATCCACATCTGTTCTACCATATCATTCTTTGTCCAGAGGTTTTCAACTTTTCTCAGAACGCCCTGCTGCATTCCCACTCTTTCGTTCTCACCGTTGCGTCACACTGCAGAACTTTGCGGACTGATTATCCTGATCTCTAACTCTCTACCTAAGATGACATGGGAAGAAGATTAAAATACTCCAAGTAAGGAATCCACAATATTTGTAAAACTTGCTGCCATGGCAACACTGACGGGGTGTGATCAAATGTAGAAATGTTCAGCTGATTGCAGCAGAGTCTTCTCACCATGCCGGGTAGTCTCATATTACCACAAGTATTTTCATGTCTTGCAGCATTGATGTTAGCAAACTCCAGTAATAAATGACAAAAAAACTTCAGTATAAAGAAATGTTCTACTTTACTTACACACGTTTATGCTTTTTTTTTTATCCGTATGGCCCCTCCTCTGAAAGGACAGCTCTTATTGTGGAGACACCAGTTGTCAAGGTGTCAGTGAAGAAATTAAGATTCTCATAACCACTCTACAAAGGGGCAAAGGGCAAGAGACCATCCGATTCTTGTTAGGCAGATCTGTGTTGCCCTTTAGAATTCATATAATGGCTGCAAGAAAACCATTATTTCCTTGCCTATATCAACAATCAGAGCAGTAACTGAATAGTATAAAACAACTGAAACTGTGACCCACTACCCTGGGTGAGAAGAGCCCAAGCTTATCACACAGTGTAGTGGATGGCAAGGGAGGTAAAGAAATAACCAAGGCTCAGTGTTGAAGAACTACTGCAAAGAGTAGTATTGGGATTACAAAGTCTTAATAACAATTTACTATGTATACATTAACTGGGTGGTGTTATACAATTTGGAGGAAGCTGTATATAAGCATTTTGTAAATTGTAAAATTCATATTTCTTGGACATTATTAATGGTCTTTATACTCAAACCGAATAAAAGCAGCAGTTATTATCAAATTCTAAGGCTGATGTTCACAGGGCCCTAATACTCTGCACATCTGGGGACTTGATGCGCTGATAATCTTCCTAACCTTCCACTTAAGTATTTTGTCCACAACTCTGCGGATGGGTGGAAGTCGGAGCTTATTTTGCACCATTGTGTTTCCACAGTTTATTAACGTTAAAAGTTTGAAGGTACTGGCGAAGGATTCTTTAGAGCCTTAAACAGCTCCGTTGTATGCAGCGCTTAGAAGAAAAGTGAGTCGGTGTGGGATTAAATGAAAAGAGATTGGCAGCTGAAACAGCCTAAATCTTCAAAAGACAGTTCTCCCCAAAAACTGGAAAAGAAATACATGCCAAGTACCTTGATAAACTGCTGCTACTTTAAAGTCAAGAAGAGCTCCCACCAAATATTGATTTGATTTAATACTGTTTTTTTTTCTCTTAGCTGAAAACTGTTCATGACATTACTTTTGAAATAAAATTCCCTTTACTTTCATCTTCTGAATGTTTTTTTACTGACTCGCATACACAGAATGGTGAAGACCCAGGGACAAATAGTGAAATAAAATTCTTATTTCTTGTAGAACCTACTTTGATTGATTTAATTTCTGTGCTTAATCTTTGGTTGATTATTTTTTTGAAGATCTTTTCAAAATTCATCTTTAAACTAAAATTAACATCTTTTTGAGGTTGTGAGTGGGATTTTGATGTTCATGCACAAGCATAATCTTTGGACTGGCTCTTGCACACAAATGATGAGCCCTTCTTTTGGTTTGCCTGACAGAGATGCACAGAACTTACTCCAACTTCTCTGGAGCATTGAGTGAGATGGAGAACAGACCAGAGGGGAGAGGCAGCAGAGTACACAGCAGAGGGGATCTTTAAAAAGTCTGGTATCTTTAAAGCCCCCCCACAACTGTCTGGAGTTTAGTATCTGAACACTTTCTGTGCAGTATGGAGATGTTCTAGTCCTTCAGACAGAAAACAAGATAAATAGCATTATATTGCTGTGTTAAATTTATTTTTTTACCATCACAAAGCAAGACCTATTGAAACATTTATTGTCAGGGTTATACTTTTTTTTATTTGTCTTGTTTGGCATTATTGCAGATCATCCTTTAGCCCCCAATTTACACTGGATTTAGACCTATTATTTTCTGGATCATTCAGAAGTCACTGGACTAATGCAAATTAGTAAAACCTAATTTCAATATGGAGGATAAAAACAACCATGCTGCACATTCAGCTCTCAATACATGGGTTGTTTTCTTCCAAGTAGCTTTCTTGGCTATCCCAATGCAATGATACCATGATGTGACTGTTATACGACCCTGTAAGTCGGTGTTCATCGTTTTTCCTTTGTTCGTCGTATGGCTTCTTTGACACTGTGACAAATACAGTTTACATTTGAACTCCAGAACAACTGACAGCTTTCTTTGGTTTCCCAGAAACCAGGCTTTGTGCATATTAGATGTGTGTGCACTTTACCCCAGCTGGGAGCCCTATAGCTGTTTTCTGGCACGATAACCAGAAAACAGCATTCTGTTGGAAAACAGCCAAGCCCAAAAAAGTGACTTCTCATTCAAAAACAAGCCCAAGAAACCGCAATTGCTGACTCACGAAAGTTACAAGTGATTTTAGAGAAAAACAAGCCAAAAGGTCTGAAGCTTATATGAACTAACCTCATGGATCGTATGTTTTCATCCCACTGAGAAAAAGCCAAATATATAAGGTCTGAACATTCAAGTGTTGGCTCCTTACCACCAAGGATATGTAGAGACCACATGTCTCTACATATCCAGGTGTCATTGGTCATATTCCTTAGTCATTGGTCATATTCCTTAGTAAAGTCCTCTTGGTTACAAACTCGTATCAAACATGGACATTTCTCGGCAATCCTTCAGGGTTTTGGAAAATTATGTGCATGTGAGACACCACAAATACTCAGGATCTCCAGAAGTTTGATTACTTCGTGCAGCTCCCTGGAAATCCTGCTGTCTATTTGTGTTTGCACCCCTTAGTATTGTTTATATTTAGATGCTTGTTTATGTCAGTCTAGTTTTCTGTTCAGTATTTCTTTTTGTAGTTTATTCTTGTATATGTTAGATCTGGTCTCAGTGTTAGTCAGCTTCTGTTCATTAATAGTTATGTTAGACCTTTACATTCTGCCTACCCATCCTTAGTTTAGTTAGGTTATTCCTTCAATTTTTCCCTGTTAGATTCAGTTCTGCCTCCTTACCTGCCAGTTGCCCTTCCTCTCCTCCTGCTTAATTGCCCAACTTATGGTCCAAAAAATACGGTAGATTTGATAATAAGGATTCCTAGAAACCTAATGATCAGCTTCTTAAAGGGGGTATTTAACATCATATTATAATGTTTTACCACTACTTAATAGGAAAAGGGGAAGGCATATGGGCAACAAGGAAATGTGTTTGACCAAATAAATATGAAATACAAGATAAGGCAACATTGAAGAAGAACAAAGCTGATCAACTAATTTAACAAACAAAACCTTGTACCTCATTTATGGTGCGACTAATTCACAGCAAGAATTAACATAACATAATTTACATACTAGATTTGATTAAACATTTAATTTGATGGCTACATTTTTCACAACAGGGAAACACATAATAAGGGAATAAGGGAAACATTGCTTAATATTTGAGGGAAATAAAGAAGCATTTCTGTGCCTGGTATGATATGGTTATTATTTCCCATATTCGTCTTTTGTTTGAGCACTCCAAAGATAAATGTGGACATGACTCATAAAAACAATGGGTAACCTTGCATTAAGCATGCATTTCTTTCTGAAAACAACCCTGACTTTCAGCAACAACACTATTTGTTGTTTTTGACTCATGGTGTTCTAGATAAAAGGGGCCTAGTTTGACTATGACTTTACAGATTTCTACACCAGGAGCTCACTATGGTTGCAAACAAACATTTTCCAATTAAATTATGGCACCCTGTCGGCTTATATTTTATTTCTGTGCTTTACACTTTTCTTCTATTTGTTAGTAAATAATGTGCTTGTGTGCATTTACCATGACAAGACCACTTGACATGGAGTATGATATTGCACATCCACGCAATAAGTAAACAAACAGAAGCAATGGAGCCCAAAGAGATATATACACAGCATTAAAAAATAAATAGCTATATCATAACTATATGATCACTCACCTGTGAAAGGTAATAATGAACATATAGTTATTGTCAGGGTTCTGTGGATCTGTGCTCTCCAACTCTGCTCCACAGGTGGCTGCAGTTGACGGGTGGGCATGGCCCGCACCTGCGGCTCATTAGGAACCTTCGTCTCTGGCTTAAAAGGAGTGCACAGACAGGTGGAAGACGCCAGAGTGTTACCCTGTCGTGGTATGCCTAGGCCACAGACCTGTCTCCTGAGTTTTGCACCTGTGAGTTTTTGGAAACCTGGTTTTGGACTAATCCCGTCTCCTGTTTTCTCCATTTTTGTTGTGTTTGGATTTACTCATCTGTGTTGGCGCCGTACTCCGAGGACCAGTCATCCGAATCCCTGCTGCTCATATTCTGCTCTGGCACGTCCCCTCATACTCTCTTGGTGGTACCAAGCTGGGCATGAGAACCCCTTCCCTGGATTCACCTGGTTCGTCTGATAGACTCTTGTTCTTCCAGCTGCTCCTCCTGCCTGCCGCTGTAGTGGTGCTGTTCGGTTCCCACCGCCAGTATGACATCTGTCAGCCCTCCTGTCACTCAGCCACAATCTTCCATCAGAGAGTCACGGTTCACTCAGGACAGGTCTTTTCACCCAAGCGGTAAGCGGCGCAGCTTCTAGAGATTTTCCCTTGGTTCGATCCTCTTTAATATATATCCCCCTTTTCTCCCGCAGTTGTTCCAGCTCTGACGTTTCAACCTCGCCTAATACATACTGCGCATGCTTATCATTTGTTGAGCCTGAAAACAAACATCTTAAAATTGTTCCTGTTTCCGTCTTTGGCACCTTGGCTCAGGAAAAACTCAAATCCGTTATCCAAAGTAGATACATTTTGGAAAAGCTATTGAATGCATGGTCTGATGCAGCTAAATAAAAAAAAAAGGTTGAGTTGGTGTTATTACCGTTATTCTGAGCATAACTCAGCCCTCGGGGAACTTTAAGCGGTCTTCAGAGTACTAATGATCGGCTGTTGGGCAGATGGTCCTCTTTTGCATGTGAGCAACAAGTTTTGATTGTCACTGTTAAACTTGAGAAACTATGCATAGGTGACATTTAGAAAACCGAGTTCACCTGAAACTCCCCAGGCTGAAGAAGTTATTTGTAGAAGAAATAACAAATTTAGACTACAAACAACACATCCAGAGGACCTATACCACCCTTTCTTTGACAATTTAATATATAAACACATTCTAGACTTGTGAGAAACAGAAATAAAATCCTTCCCCTAAAATCAGATAATTTAGCAACGTTTCTGATGTCAAGGAACATTTTATGCAACAACCATATGCTTATGTTGATCAGGCCCCAAGACTGGTTTAAAACAAGTTACTTTGATGGACTAAAATGCGTGAGAATTCCGCAAAGAACAAAAACAACTCGTCTTGTGAAATCTGCACTTGTGCCCAGGTCATGTGAGGAGAAACGTGATCAACCAATCAGGAGTCTTGTTTTAGAGTGATTACAGCCTAATGTTGAAGGGGGAAAACATTTTACCAGATGTGAATTTATTTTACAGCATCTGAGGGGGAGAATTTGTGCAGCTGGAAAGTACCAAGATTAGTCACATCTGTGATTTGATATAAGCAAAAAGGAACAGCAGCAGTTTAGAATGTCAGTGAAACAAATAACTTTTTAGAAAGCTGTTTATTTTTGTAGGAGTCACTGATATCTAAACTAAGGATTTATTTAGACTAAATCATGAAATCCAGTAAGACCAGCTGAAGTGGACAAGAGAGCGAAGAGTGCATGTAGATGAAAGCTCAGAATTAAAAGGCGTATGTGACTACAGTAGTTATTCTTCATCAGGCTTTTTCCTCTATCAGAGAAAGTTTTTGAGTGGATTTCATTTTCCATTCTACACAATTTTTTTTCCACAACATTTATTGATGGATGTTCCCTTTATTCATTTCCAATGAATTATGTGAAAGCCATAAAATATATAAAATCTGGCCGCAGTTACTTCTTTATTGCATCAATTTTAAAAGCATTACCCCGTTTCTCTCTTTCTCACTCTCTCCCTCTTCTCGCTCTCTTTTCTTACAAAGTCAAGTCAAAGCCACATCCTCTAAAAGCCTATTCTCAGGATGTTTCTTTCTTTGTACCAACTGCGCCTTTCTATCTCGTCCTCTTTGAAATCTATTTATTCCTTCAGTCCAGCTGTCTGTGCTTTCAATCCATCGAAACACTCGTGTTCACCTGTGCTGAGCCCGGAGCCGAGTGCCAAAAATTTAACAAAAGAAAGTTCATCGCAGTAAGCGGAGAGATTCAATGACCACTGTTACTTTAATAGGGTCTTTCAAATTGCTTTTCCCAAGACCTGAGGAAAATAATCTAATATTGAGTTATTTAAAGGCTTATACAATCTGGATAAATCTGATTTGAGTTAAAGAAAAAAAAGTTACTGAATAACCAAAGAGCAGGCCTTCAAGCTCTTAAAAGGAATAACCCACTAGCCATTTATTCTCCATCACTCATCATGCACACATTTCATTTGCCTTTATGGAAGACGGACAAAAAACTAAGCCACCAGTGAGAAGTCCTATTTGCACTTTGACTTCACATCAACTAGAACACAATATTCCCACCGTCTACCATGACGGTGACATTGCCAAGCCGCGGGGACAGCAAAACTTTTACAGGGCAATACAGACAGTACTACCTTACAATTACCTAAAAATGATTGCAATATGGACTGCATAATAAGACTTGCAGCTGAAATTGCAGCAAAACATGATTCCACAAAGCTTTGATTGTAATTCATTGAACAAAAATCCATGCTCCATTTTTCAGAATACTCTAAACATTAAATTAAAAGGCTTTGCCAGATCTAACCAACAGGCTTTGTCTTTTACTTTTTTTTTTTGGAACAACAGGCTCATTACTAACTGGGAGGTATTCAATAACCAGGTGATCAAAATCAACAGAAAGGAGCACAGCTGGATGGTGTCAAAGAGACACGGAAAAGAACAAAGCAGGCGCTAAGTCAAATAATAAAGGCTATCCCTAAAAGACTGAGAACTTAAACAGAAGAAGCAATAGTCTCAAAACAAAAAAAAGTGAATGAAAGGGACTAAAACTAGAATTAAAATTCTCCTTCCACCTTAAATGCAGTTGTTTGTTTGAAGCAGACTCTACATGTGTTTGTATGTTTTTATGTGTGTTCAAACAACTATGCCAATTTTCACAGCTGACAACCATTCTTCACATAAGCCCCTTTTCCATTGCTAATCAAAAGCCTAGTCCTTCTCAAATCCCGGGTGGCGTTTCTTTACACATTTAACCAGCTAAATTCACTTTCCTGGGGCTTTGGTCCCACAAGCACCCCAGTACTTTGCTCTGCTTTGGAATTGAGGAGTTTATAAACGTATTGATCTTATAACCTTAATTTATCAGAAAATGTTGTTTTAAGATGTTTTAGGCAAGAAAGTATACCTCCAAACTTCATCTGTGCAGTCAGTTCATCAGGATTATGAGCCGATTCAAATTTTCCTCAGATTAGTCGGGAGAGGCAGAGCCCCGCTGACAGGCTGATCTCACCGGGGTGACTGCAGGGTAGTCGGACACACCGTCTGTGATTTCCTGTAGACTGGATCTGTTCGTCATGACTATAAAGTCACTATAAAGTGTTTACTAAGTTAGTGAGGAATATCTGCATATGACAGAGATCAAAAGTGAAAATCTTGGCTGAAATTTGACCGTTTTGAGTCAATTATCTGTTTTGCCAGTGTGTGTGTGTGTGTGCGCACACGCTCAGTGCAGACTCACTTTCTGTGCCAGAGAGAGTAGGAGGACACCAGTGTGTATAGCCTTTACCTGTATAAAAAGTATTTTTGCCGTGATCAAAAGCCTGCGATACTTAAAAACCGTCCTCATCTTTACAGCCATGACAGAAGAAAAATTATATTCCTTAAGCATCTCATCTCCCCCTCACTTCTGTCACACACCCCATACAACTGCAGTCCCTGTGCTGCCCAGGCAGAAAGAAGCTGTGCTTTATTTTTATTCATTTATACCAACAGAGTGGACCCCGGTGGTTAGAAATAGGGTAGGGCTGGTATAAAAGAGGCTAAGGAGATGTAATGCCATCATTTGCACGTTATCCACCTGTTTCTCTGGAGTCCGGATGAGTGGCAACAAGAGTGGGATGATATGGATACAACTTCTTCTCTGCATTTGTCTGTTTGACCAATGTCTTCTTGCCGCCACCCGCTAGACCGGAGTGGTACTGCAGTTTTTTCTCATGGAAACACAAAAACCCAAAAGCCCCAGGCTATGGTTTACCCCAGGAAACAAAAAACTTGGGCTTTAAATCCTGAGGCTTTTAATGAAGAAGGGTCTATACATTTTTCGATGAATTTACCCACATAGCGTGCTCAGGTCACTCATATTTATTTGAATAGCTTGTATATGCCGGCTGTAAGACTTTTTTTTCTGTTTTAGATATTAAAAACAAATTAACCCTATGGTTGAAAAAAAGTGGTACCTAGACATCAGCTAAGTACAATATAGGTAGTAAAAAAAATGCTCAATTTACCTCCAATGCGCCTAATTTACAAGCAACCAATCTTGAATTCACAACTATCGCAGCCTGCAGGCTGCGATAGTTGTGAATTCAAATTTCTGTCTCACTCACAGACACTTCATTACAATATGTGCTTTGTCATCACAGAGGACTTATGTGCTTTGCCATAATTGCTATGCTGCCCTTCTACACCAATGTTTGAAAGAGGTGACTTATTTTAGAATTAAAACCCCAAGTATAGTTTGGGTCGAATTCAAAGTGAGTTCATCTTGATCGTGTCAGTTGTAAATTATAGCAGCTAATTAATTTTATCTTACATGCTATGGCTTTAAAAAGGGGAGAAAAAAGCTAGATTCTGTATTCTGAAGGTTCTTCTATTCAGAACCTCTCCTCTGAATACTAACAATATAGTGCTCTTTCTAAAACTACCTGCCTTTCTGATATTAACTTTTAAATGGCCATGCCCCCATCTCCAGCATGTCAACACTCCAGAACCAACACGGCGACCATCACTGACTTACAGCACCTTGCAAAGAGGAGGTTTGCAGAAATACCCAACACATTTGAGCCGTTTTTGAAATGGGAAAAAAGGAGGGGGTTATAGAGATGCATTAAGGCTGAGGCAGGCTATACACCGAGGTCAGCTGGGGTTAGTGGGACCTGGGTCGATGCTTGGAAACTGCTTAGCTAATCAATTGGTCTTTAGACCTCAGCGAAATGCAGTGGCAAGACAGGCCCAAAAACATCAAAAGGACTAAAAATGTTATAAATTGTCGTGTCGCTGCCTCCTCATACTTCTCAGCTCACAACAAGGACTGAAAGAGCTTAAATCGATAGTTAATTACACGTAAGTATGTTTGAAGTTGCTCAGCGCAGGCACCGAACCAAAGACAGTGCTTAGCAACTTCATTCAACTTATCAGACACTTTTCGTTACTTTTTCTCTTAATCAGCAGAGGTGAAGGTCAACTATGTGTATTCAGATGTAACTGTACAGCATATGGGTATTACTGCCTTGGTAA